>NW_027101379.1:0-70764 GCF_035046505.1 Tiliqua scincoides | reverse complement strand
TAGCATTTCTCCTGCATGTCAAAATACTGCTTAGGGAAAATTTTATTTTTTCACATGAATTTTGAATGACCAATCATCTCTGTTGAAGCTGCAGAGTTTCTTTGGGTTACTAGCACTACTCCTGCATGTCAATATTCTCCCTAGAAAAAATTTTTTGATCAATTGTTGATGCTGCAGAGTTTCCTTGGGTGCATAGCATTTCTCCTGCATGTCAAAATACTGCTTAGGGAAAATTTTATTTTTTCACATGAATTTTCCATGACCCCGGGGTAATGGATTTTTGGCCAGAAGACCATTTTTCCAAAATCGCCCTTATCCTCTCGCAATCAACTCTGTTGATGCTGCAGAGTTTCCTTGGGTGTCTAGCACTGCTACTGCATGTCAACATTCTGTCTAGGGCAAATTTTATTTTTTCACCTGAATTTTCCATGACCCCGTTGTCAAGTTTTTTTTTTCCAGAACCCCATTTTTCCAAAATGGCCTTCATACTATCCCAATCATCTCTGTTGATGCTGCAGAGTTTCCTTGGGTGAATAGCATTTCTCCTGCATGTCAAAATACTGCTTAGGGAAAATTTTATTTTTTCACATGAATTTTGAATGACCCCGGGGTATTGGATTTTTGGCCAGAAGACCATTTTTCCAAAATCGCCCTTATCCTCTCCCAATCAACTATGTTGATGCTGCAGAGTTTCCTTGGGTGTCTAGCACTGCTACTGCATGTCAAAATTCTGGCTAGGGGAAATTTTATTTTTTCACCTGAATTTTCCATGACCCCAGGGTCATGTTTTTTTTTCCAGAACCCCATTTTTCCAAAATCGCCTTCATACTCTCCCAAGAATCTCTGTTGATGCTGCAGAGTTTCCTTGGGTGAATAGCATTTCTCCTGCATGTCAAAATTATGCCTAGGGAAAGTTTTTTTTTAACCTGAATTTTGCCTGACCCCGGGGTCATGGTTTTTTTGGCCAGAACCCCATTTTTCCAAAATCGCCCTCATCCTCTCCCAATCAATTCCGTTGATGCTGCAGAGTTTCCTTGGGTGTCTAGCACTGCTACTGCATGTCAAAATTCTGGCTAGGGGAAATTTTATTTTTTCACCTGAATTTTCCATGACCCCGGGGTCATGTTTTTTTTTTCCAGAACCCCATTTCTCCAAAATCACCCTCATACTCTCCCAATCATCTCTGTTGATGCTGCAGAGCTTCCTTGGGTGAATAGCATTTCTCCTGCATGTCAAAATACTGCTTAGGGAAAATTTTATTTTTTCACATGAATTTTCCATGACCCCGGGGTAATGGATTTTTGGCCAGAAGACCATTTTTCCAAAATCGTTCTTATCCTCTCCCAATCAACTCTGTTGATGCTGCAGAGTTTCCTTGGGTGTCTAGCACTGCTACTGCATGTCAACATTCTGGCTAGGGGAAATTTTATTTTTTCACCAGAATTTTCCATGACCCCGGGGTCAAGTTTTTTTTTCCAGAACCCCATTTTTCCAAAATCGCCTTCATACTCTCCCAATCATCTCTGTTGATGCTGCAGAATTTACTTGGGTGAATAGCATTTCTCCTGCATGTCGAAATACTGCTTAGGGAAAATTTTATTTTTTCACATGTATTTTGAATGACCCCGGGGTAATGGATTTTTGGCCAGAAGACCATTTTTCCAAAATCGCAATCAAACTCTCCCAATCATCTCTGTTGAAGCTGCAGAGTTTCCATGGGTTACTAGCACTACACCTGCATGTCAATAGTCTCCCTAGAAAAAAATTTTTTTTTCACCTGAATATTCCAAGACCCCGGGGTCATGGTTTTTTTGGCCAGAACCCCATTTTTCCAAAATTGCCCTCATCCTCTCCCAATCATATCTGTTGATGCTGCAGAGTTTCCTTTGATGTCTAGCACTGCTACTGCATGTCAAAATTCTGACTAGGGAAAATTTTATTTTTTCACATTAATTTTCTATGACCCCGGCGTCATGGTGTTTTTGGCCAGAACCCCATTTTTCCGAAGTCGCCCTCATCCCCTCCAAATAATCTCTGTTTATGCTGCAGTGTTAACTTGGGTGACTAGCACTGCTACTGCATGTCAAAATATGCTTAGGGAAAATTTTATTTTTTCACCTGAATATTCCATGACCCCGGGGTCATAGTTTTTTTGGCCAGAACCCCATTTTTCCAAAATCGCCCTCATCCTCTCCCAATCAACTCCGTTGATGCTGCAGAGTTTCCTTGGGTGTCTAGCATTGCTACTGCATGTCAAAATTCTGGCTAGGGAAAATTTTATTTTTTCACCTGAATTTTCCATGACCCCGGGGTCATGTTTTTTTTTCCAGAACCCCATTTTTCCAAAAATGCAATCAACCTCTCCCAATCATCTCTGTTGATGCTGCAGAGTTTCCTTGGGTGAATAGCATTTCTCCTGCATGCCAAAATACTGCTTAGGGAAATTTTTATTTTTTCACAAGAATTTTGAATGACCCCGGGGTAATGGATTTTTGGCCAGAAGACCATTTTTCCAAAATTGCCCTCATCCTCTCCCAATCATCTCTGTTGATGCTGCAGAGTTTCCTTTGGTGTCTAGCACTGCTACTGCATGTCAAAATTCTGCCTAGTGATAATTTTATTTTTTCACATTAATTTTCTATGACCCCGGCGTCATGGTGTTTTTGGCCAGATCCCCATTTTTCCAAAATCGCCCTCATACCGTCCAAATAATCTCTTTTGATGCTGCAGTGTTTCCTTGGGTGACTAGCACTGCTACTGCAGGTCTAAATATGCTTAGGGAAAATTTTATTTTTTCACGTGAATTTTCCATGACTCCAGGGTCATGTTTTTTTTGGCCAGAACCCCATTTTTCCAAAATCGCCCTCATTCTCTCCCAAACAACTCTGTTGATGCTGCAGAGTTTCCTTGGGTGACTAGCACTGCTACTGCATGTCAAAATTCTGGCTAGGGGAAATTTTATTTTTTCACCTGAATTTTCCATGACAGCGGGGTCATGTTTTTTTTTTCCAGAAACCCATTTTTCCAAAATCGACCTCATACTCTCCCAATCGTCTCTGTTGATGCTGCAGAATTTCCTTGGGTGAATAGCATTTCTCCTGCATGTCAAAATACTGCTTATGGAAAATTTTATTTTTTCACATGAATTTTGAATGACCCCGGGGTAATGGATTTTTGGCCAGAAGACCATTTTTCCAAAATCGCAATCAACCTCTCCCAATCATCTCTGTTGATGCTGCACAGTTACCTATGGTGAGTAGCACTGCTCCTGCATGTCAAAATTCTGCCTAGGGAAAGTTTTTTTTCACCTGAATTTTCCATGACCCCGGGGTCATGGTTCTTTTGGCCAGAACCCCATTTTTCCAAAATTGCCCTCATCCTCTCCCAATCGTCTCTGTTGATGCTGCAGAATTTCCTTGGGTGAATAGCATTTCTCCTGCATGTCAAATACTGCTTATGGAAAATTTTATTTTTTCACATGAATTTTGAATGACCCCGGGGTAATGGATTTTTGGCCAGAAGACAATTTTTCCAAAATCGCAATCAACCTCTCCCAATCATCTCTGTTGATGCTGCACAGTTACCTCTGGTGAGTAGCACAGCTCCTGCATGTCAAAATTCTGCATAGGGAAAGTTTTTTTTCACCTGAATTTTCCATGACCCCGGGGTCATGGTTTTTTTGGCCAGAACCCCATTTTTCCAAAATTGCCCTCATCCTCTCCCAATCATCTCTGTTGATGCTGCAGAGTTTCCTTGGGTGACTAGCACTGCTACTGCATGTCAAAATTCGGTCTAGAAAAAAATTTATTTTTTTCCTGAATTTTCTATGACCCCGGTGTCATGGTGTTTTTGGCCAGATCCCCATTTTTCCAAAATCGCCCTCATCCCCTCCAAATAATCTCTGTTGATGCTGCAGTGTTAACTTGAGTGACTAGCACTGCTACTGAATGTCAAAATACTGCTTAGGGGAAATTTTATTTTTTCACCTGAATTTTGAATGACCCCTGGGTAATGGATTTTTGGCCAGAAGACCATTTTTCCAAAATCGCAATCAACCTCTCCCAATCATCTCTGTTGATGCTGCACAGTTACCTATGGTGAGTAGCACTGCTCCTGCATGTCAAAATTCTGCCTAGGGAAAGTTTATTTCACCTGAATTTTCCATGACCCCGGGGTCATGGTTTTTTGGCCAGAACCCCATTTTATCAAAATTGCCCTCATCCTCTCCCAATCATCTCTGTTGATGCTGCAGAGTTTCCTTTGGTGTCTAGCACTGCTACTGCATGTCAAAATTATGCCTAGTGAAAATTTTATTTTTTCACATTAATTTTCCATGACCCCGGTGTCATGGTGTTTTTGGCCAGATCCCCATTTTTCCAAAATCACCCTCATCCCCTCCAAATAATCTCTGTTGATGCTGCAGTGTTTCCTTGGGTGACTAGCACTGCTACTGAATGTCAAAATATGCTTAGGGAAAATTTTATTTTTTCACCTGAATTTTCCATGACCCCGGGGTCATGTTTTTTTTGGCCAGAACCCCATTTTTCCAAACTCACCTTCATACTCTCCCAATCTTCTCTGTTCATGCTGCACAGTTACCTATGGTGAGTAGCACTGCTCCTGCATGTCAAAATTCTCCCTAGAAAAATTTTATTTTTTCACCTGAATTTTCCATGACCCCGGGGTCATGTTTTTTTTGGCCAGAACCCCATTTTTCCAAAATCGCCCTCATCCTCTCCCAATCAACTCTGTTGATGCTGCAGAGTTTCCTTGGGTGTCTAGCACTGCTACTGCATGTCAAAATTCTGGCTACGGGAAATTTTATTTTTTCACCTGAATTTTCCATGACCCCGGGGTCATGTTTTTTTTTCCAGAAACCCATTTTTCCAAAATCGCCCTAATACTCTCCCAATCATCTCTGTTGATGCTGCAGAGTTTAATTGGGTGAATAGCATTTCTCCTGCATGTCAAAATACTGCTTAGGGAAAATTTTATTTTTTCACATGAATTTTGAATGACCCCGGGGTAAAGGATTTTTGGCCAGAAGACCATTTTTCCAAAATCGCCCTCATCCTCTCCCAATCAACTCTGTTGATGCTGCAGAGATTCCTTGGGTGTCTAGCACTGCTACTGCATGTCAAAATTCTGGCTAGGGGAAATTTTAGTTTTTCACCTGAATTTTCCATGACCCCGGCATCATGGTTTTTTTGGCCAGAACCCCATTTTTCCAAAATCGCCCTAATACTCTCCCAATCATCTCTGTTGAAGCTGCAGAGTTTCCTTGGGTTACTAGCACTACTCCTGCATGTCAATATTCTCCCTAGAAAAAAATTTTTTTTTAACCTTAATTTTGCCTGACCCCGGGGTCATGGTTTTTTTGGCCAGAACCCCATTTTTCCAAAATTGCCCTCATCCTCTCCCAATCATCTCTGTTGATGCTGCAGAGTTTCCTTTGGTGTCTAGCACTGCTACTGCATGTCAAAATTCTTCCTAGTGAAAATTTTATTTTTTCACATTAATTTGCTTTGACCCCGGGGTCATGGTGTTTTTGGCCAGATCCCCATTTTTCCAAAATCGCCGTCATCCCCTCCAAATAATCTCTGTTGATGCTGCAGAGTTTCCTTGGGTGACAAGCACTGCTTCTGTACTCCTGCAAGTCAATATTCTCCATAGAAAAAAATTATTTTTTCACCTGAATTTTGCCTGACCCCGGGGTCATGGTTTTTTTGGCCAGAACCCCATTTTTTCAAAATCGCACTCATCCTCTCCCAATCATCTCTGTTGGTGCTGCAGTGTTTCCTTGGTTGTCTAGCACTGTTACTGCATGTCATTATACTGCTTAGGGAAAATTTTATATTTTCACATGAATTTTGAATGACCCCGGGGTTATGGATTTTTGGCCAGAAGCCCATTTTTCCAAAATCGCCCTCATCCCCTCCTAATAATCTCCGTTGATGCTGCAGAGTTTCCTTGGGTGACTAGCACTGCTACTGCATGTCAAAATTCTGCCTAGGGAAAATTTTTTTTTTTGAACTGAATTTTGCATGACCTCGGGGTCATGGATTTTTTGCCAGAACCCCATTTTTCCATAAAAGCCCTCATCCTATCCCAATCATCTCTGTTGATGCTGCAGAGTTTCCTTTGGTGTCTAGCACTGCTACTGCATGTCAAAATTATGCCTAGTGAAAATTTTATTTTTTCACATTAATTTTCCATGACCCCGGTGTCATGGTGTTTTTGGCCAGATCCCCATTTTTCCAAAATCACCCTCATCCCCTCCAAATAATCTCTGTTGATGCTGCAGTGTTTCCTTGGGTGACTAGCACTGCTACTGAATGTCAAAATATGCTTAGGGAAAATTTTATTTTTTCACCTGAATTTTCCATGACCCCGGGGTCATGTTTTTTTTGGCCAGAACCCCATTTTTCCAAACTCACCTTCATACTCTCCCAATCTTCTCTTTTCATGTTGCACAGTTACCTATGGTGAGTAGCACTGCTCCTGCATGTCAAAATTCTCCCTAGAAAAATTTTATTTTTTCACCTGAATTTTCCATGACCCCGGGGTCATGTTTTTTTTGGCCAGAAACCCATTTTTCCAAAATCGCCCTCATCCTCTCCCAATCAACTCTGTTGATGCTGCAGAGTTTCCTTGGGTGTCTAGCACTGCTACTGCATGTCAAAATTCTGGCTACGGGAAATTTTATTTTTTCACCTGAATTTTCCATGACCCCGGGGTCATGTTTTTTTTTCCAGAAACCCATTTTTCCAAAATCGCCCTAATACTCTCCCAATCATCTCTGTTGATGCTGCAGAGTTTAATTGGGTGAATTGCATTTCTCCTGCATGTCAAAATACTGCTTAGGGAAAATTTTATTTTTTCACATGAATTTTGAATGACCCCGGGGTAAATGATTTTTGGCCAGAAGACCATTTTTCCAAAATCGCCCTCATCCTCTCCCAATCAACTCTGTTGATGCTGCAGAGATTCCTTGGGTGTCTAGCACTGCTACTGCATGTCAAAATTCTGGCTAGGGGAAATTTTATTTTTTCACCTGAATTTTCCATGACCCCGGCATCATGGTTTTTTTGGCCAGAACCCCATTTTTCCAAAATCGCCCTAATACTCTCCCAATCATCTCTGTTGAAGCTGCAGAGTTTCCTTGGGTTACTAGCACTACTCCTGCATGTCAATATTCTCCCTAGAAAAAAATTTTTTTTTAACCTTAATTTTTCCTGACCCCGGGGTCATGGTTTTTTTGGCCAGAACCCCATTTTTCCAAAATTGCCCTCATCCTCTCCCAATCATCTCTGTTGATGCTGCAGAGTTTCCTTTGGTGTCTAGCACTGCTACTGCATGTCAAAATTCTTCCTAGTGAAAATTTTATTTTTTCACATTAATTTGCTTTGACCCCGGGGTCATGGTGTTTTTGGCCAGATCCCCATTTTTCCAAAATCGCCGTCATCCCCTCCAAATAATCTCTGTTGATGCTGCAGAGTTTCCTTGGGTGACAAGCACTGCAGAGTTTCCTTGGGTGACAAGCATTACTCCTGCAAGTCAATATTCTCCCTAGAAAAAATTATTTTTTCACCTGGATTTTCCATGACCCCGGGGTCATGGTTTTTTTGGCCAGAACCCCATTTTTCAAAAATCGCCCTCAACCTCTCCCAATCATTCTGTTGAAGCTGCAGAGTTTCCTTGGGTTACTAGCATTACTCCTGCATGTCAAAATTCTCCCTAGAAAAAAAAAAATTTCAACTGAATTTTCCATGACCACGGCGTCATGGTTTCCTTGGGTTAACTTGGGTTACTGGCAATACTCCTGCAAGTCAATATTCTCCATAGAAAAAAATTATTTTTTCACCTGAATTTTCCATGACCCCGAGGTCATAGTTTATTTGGCCAGAAACCCATTTTTTTCAAAATCGCCCTCATCCTCTCCCAATCATCTCTTTTGATGCTGCAGAGTTTCCTTGGGTGACTAGCACTGCTACTGCATGTCAAAATTCTGCCTAGGGAAAATTTTATTTTTTCACATTAATTTTCCATGACCCCGGGGTCATGGTTTTTTTTGGCCATATCCCCATTTTTACAAAATCGATGTCATCCTCTCCAAATCATTTCTGTTGATGCTGCAGAGTTTCCTTGGTTGTCTAGCACTGCTCCTGCATGTCAAAATTCTGCCTAGTGAAAATTTTTTTTCACCTGAATTTTGCATGACCTTGGGGTCATGGATTTTTAGCCAGAACATGGTTTTTCCAAAATCGCCCTCATCCCCTCCCAATCATCTCTGTTGATGCTGCAGAGTTTAATTGCGTGAATTGCACTGCTACTGCATGTCAAAACTCTCCCTAGAAAAAAAATATTTTTATCACCTGAATTTTCCTAGACCCCGGTGTCATGGTTCTTTTTGGCCAGAACCCAATTTTTTTCAAAATCGCCCTCATCCTCTCCCTATCACCTCTGTTGATGCTGCAGAGTTTCCTTGGTTGACTAGCAATGCTACTGCATGTCAAAATTCTGCCTAGGGAAAATTTTATTTTTTCACATTGATTTTGCATGAACTCAGGGTCATGGTTTTTTTTGCCAGAACCCCATTTTTCCAAAATTGCCCTCAACCTCTCCCAATCATCTCTGTTGAAGCTGCAGAGTTTCCTTGGGTGAATAGCACTACTCCTGCATGTCAGTATACTCCCTAGAAAATTTTATTTTTTTCACCTGAATTTTGCATGACCCCGGGGTCATGGTTTTTTGGCCAGAACCCCAATTTTCCAAAATCGCCCACAACCTCTCCCAATCATCTCTGTTGATGCTGCAGAGTTACTTTTGGTGAGTAGCGTAACTAGCATTGCTCCTGCATGTCAAAATTCTGCCTAGGGAAAAAAAAAAAATTTTCACCTGAATGTTGCATGACCCCGGGCTCATGGTTTTTTGGGCCAGAACACCATTTTTCCAAAATCGCCCTCAACCTCTCCCAATCATCTCTGTTGATGCTGCAGAGCATCCTTGGGTGACTAGCACTGCTACTGCATGTCAAAATTCTGCCTAGGGAAAATTTTATTTTTTCACCTGAATTTTCCATGACCCTGGGGTCATGTATCTTTTTTCCAGAACCCCATTTTTCCAAAATCGCCCTCATACACTCCCAATCATCGCTGTTGATGCTGCAGAGTTTCCTTGGGTGAATAGCATTGCTCCTGCATGTCAAAATACTGCTTAGGGAAAATTTTATATTTTCACCGGAATTTTCCATGACTCCGGGGTCATGTTTTTTTTTGGCCAGAACCCCATTTTTCCAAAATCGCCCTCAACCTCTCCCAATCACCTCTGTTGATGCTGCAGAGTTTCCTTGGGTGAATAGCACTGCTCCTGCATGTCAAATTTCCCCCTGAAAAAAACAAAATTTTTCAACTGAATTTTCAATGAACCCGGGGTCATGGTTTTACTGGCTAGAAACCCATTTTTCCAAAATCGCACTCAATCTCTCCCAATCACCTCTGTTGAATCTGCAGAGTTTACTTGGGTTACTAGCACTACTCCTGCAAGTCAATATTCTCCCTAGAAAAAATTTTTTTTTATTGACCTGAATTTTCCATGACCCCGGGGTCATGGATTATTTGGCCAGAACCCCATTTTTTTAAAATCGCCCTCAACATCTCCCAATCATTTCTGATGAAGCTGCAGAGTTTCCTTGGGTGACTAGCACTTCTCCTACATGTCAAAATATGCTTAGGGAAAATTTTATTTTTTCACCTGAATTTTCCGTGACCCCGGGGTCATGTTTTTTTGGCCAGAACCCCATTTTCCAAAATCGCCCTCATCCTCACCCAATCATCTCTGTTGATGCTGCAGAGTTTCCTTAGGGGAATAGCACTGCTTCTGCATGTCAAAATTCTCCCTAGAAAAAAAAAATTTTTTTCAAGTGAATTATCCATGACCCCGGGGTAATGGATTTTTGGCCAGAAGACCATATTTCCAAAATCGCCCTCATCCTCTCCCAATCATTTCTGTTGAAGCTGCAGAGTTTCCTTGGGTGTCTAGCACTGGTACTGCATGTCAAAATTCTGCGTATGGAAAATTTGATTTTTTCACCTGAATTTTCCATGACCTCGAGGTCATGGATTTTTAGCCATAAACCCAGTTTTCCAAAAACGCCCTCATCCTATTCCAATCATCGCTGTTGAAGCTGCAGAGTTTCGTTGGGTGACTAGCACTTCTCCTGCATGTCAAAATATGCTTAGGGAAAATTTTATTTTTTCACCTGAATTTTGCATAACCCCGGGGTCATATTTTTTGTGAATGAACACCATTTTTCCAAAATCGCTCTCATCCCCTCCCAATCATCTCTGTTGATACTGCAGAGTTTACTTGGGTAACTAGCATTGCTCCTGCATGTAAAAATTCTGTCTAGAAAAAAAAAATTTTTTTGACCTGAATGTTGCATGACGCCGGGGTCATGGTTTTTTTGGCCAGAACCCCATTATTCCAAAATCGCCCTCAACCTCTCCCAATCATATCTGTTGAAGCTGCAGAGTTTCCTTTGGTGACTAGCACTTCTCCTGCATGTCAAAATATGGCTTAGGGAAAATGTTATTTTTTCACATGAATTTTAAATGCCCCCGGGGTCATGGATTTTTGGCCAAAACCCCGTTTTCCCAAAATCGCCCTCAACCTCTCCCAATCATCTCTGTTGATGCTGCAGAGTTACCTTTGGTGAGTAGCACTGCGCCTGCATGTCAAAATTCTGCCTAGGGTAATTTTTTTTTATATCACCTGAATTTTGCATGACACCGGGGTCATGGTTTTTTTGGTCAGAACCACATTTTTCCAAAATCGCACTCAACCTCTCCCAATCATCTCTGTTGAAGCTGCAGAGTTTACTTGGGTGAATAGCACTGCTCCTGCATGTCAAAATTCTCCCTAGAAAAAAAATATTATTTACACCTGAATTTTCCATGACCCCGGGGTCATGGTTTTTTTGGCCCGAATCCCATTTTTTCAAAATCGCCCTCAACATCTCCCAATCATTTCTGTTGAAGCTGCAGAGTTTCCTTGGGTGACTAGCACTTCTCCTGCATGTCAAAATATGCTTAGGGAAAATTTTGTTTTTTCACCTGAATTTTCCTTGACCCCGGGGTCATTTTTTTTTGGCCAGAACCCCATTTTTCAAAATTCGCCCTCATCCTCTCCCAATCATCTCTGTTGATGCTGCAGAGTTTCCTTGGGTGAATAGCACTGCTCCTGCATGTCAAAATTTAACTAGAAAAAGAAAATTTTTTAACCCGATTTTTCCATGACCCCGGGGTCATGGTTTATTTGGCCAGAACCCCATTTTATCAAAATCACCCTCAACATCTCCCAATCATTTCTGTTGATGCTGCAGAGTTTCCTTGTGTGACTAACACTTTTCCTGCATGTCAAAATATGCTTAGGGAAAATTTTCACCTGAATTTTCCATGAACCCTGAATCATGTTTTTTTTGGCCAGAACCCCATTTTTCCAAAATCACCCTCATCCTCTCCCAGTCATCTCTGTTGATGCTGCAGATTTTCCTTCGGTGTATAGCACTGCTACTGCATGTCAAAATTCTGCCTAGGGAAAATTTTATTTTTTCACCTGAATTTTCCATGACCCCGGCGTCATGGTTTCTTGGGCCAGATCCCCATTTTTCCAAAATTGCCCTCATCCCCTCCCAATCATCTCTGTTGATGCTGCAGTGTTTCCTTTGGAGACTAGCACTGCTACTGCATGTCAAAATTCTGCCAAGGGAAAATTTTATTTTTTCACTTGAATTTTGCATGACCTCGGGTTCATGGTTTTTTTGGCCAGAACCCCATTTTTCCAAAATTGCACTCAACCACGCCCAATCATCTCTGTTGAAGCTGCAGAGTTTCCTTGGGTGAATACCAATACTCCTGCATGTCAATATTCTCCCTAGAAAAAAATTTTTTTTTCACCTGAATTTACAATGACAAAATCACGCTCATCCTCTCCCAATCATCTCTGTTGATACTGCAGAGTTTACTTGGGTAACTAGCATTGCTCTTGCATGTCAAAATTTTGCCTAGAAAAAATTTTTTTTTTTCACCTAAATGTTGCATGACCACGGGGTCATGGTTTTTATGGCCAGAACCCCATTATTCCATTATTCCAAAATCGCCCTCAACCTCTCCCAATCATATCTGTTGAAGCTGCAGAGTTTCATTTGGTGACTAGCACTTCTCCTGCATGTCAATATACTGCTTAGGGAAAATTTTATTTTTTCACATGAATTTTGTATGACCCCGGGGTAATGGATTTTTGGCCAGAAGCCCATTTTTCCAAAATCGCCCTCATTCTCTCCCAATGATCTCTGTTGATGCTGCAGAGTTATTTGGGGGCCTAGTACTGCTCCTGCATGTCAAAATTGTGCATATGCCAAATTTTATTTTTTCACCTGAAATTTCCGTGACCCTGGGGTCATGGTTTTTTTGGCCAGAACCCCATTTTTCCAAAATTGCCCTCATCCTCTCCCAAACATCTCTGTTGATGCTGCAGAGTTTCTTTGGGGGACTAACAATGCTTCTTCATGTCAAAATTGTGCTTAACATAGTTTTATTTTTTCACCTGAATATACCATGACCCCGGGTTCATGGTTTTTTTAGCCAGAACCCCATTTTTCCAAAATCGCCCTCATCCTCTCCAAATCATCTCTGTTGCTGCTGCAGAGTTTCCTTGGGGGACTAGCAATGCTCCTGCATGTCAAAATTGTGCGTATGTCAAATTTTATTTTTTCACCTAAATTTTCCCTGACCCCGGGGTCATGGTTTTCTTGGCCAGAACCCCATTTTCCCAAAATTGCACACTCCCAATCATCTCTGTTGATGCTGTAGAGTTTTCGTGGGGGACTAGCAATGCTCGTGCATGTCAATATTGTGCCTAAGCCAAGTTTTATTTTTTTACCTAAATTTTCCATGACCCCTGGGTCATGGTTTTTTTGGCCAGTACCCCATTTTTCCATAATCGCCCTCATCCTCTCCCAATCATCTCTGTTGATGCTGCAGAGTATTCTTGAGGGCCTAGCACTGCTCCTGCATGTCAAAATTGTGCGTATGCCAAATTTAATTTTTTCACCTGAATTTTCCATGATCCCGGGGTCATGGTTTTTTTTCGCCAAAAGCCATGTTTTTTAAAATTACCCTCATCCTCTCTCAATCCTCTCTTTTGATGCTGCAAAGTTTCCTTGGGCGACTACCACTGCTCCTGCATGTCAAAATTCTGCCTACGGAAAATTTTATATTTTCACCTTAATTTTCATTGACCTCGGGGTCATCGATTTTTGGCCAGAACCCCATTTTTCCAAAATCGCCCTCATCCTCTCCCCATCATCTCGGTTGATGCTGCAGTTTTCGTTGGTGACTAGAACTGCTCCTGCATGTCAAAAATCTGCCTCGGGAGAATTTCATTTTTTCACCAAAATTGTTGATGGCCACGGAGTCATCGTTTTTTTGGCCTGAATCCCGTTTTTCCATTATCACCCTCATACTCCCCCAATCATCTCAGTTGCTGCTGCTGAGTTTCCAAGGGTGACTAGCACTGCTCCTGCTTGTTCAAACTGTGTCTAGCCAAAAAGGTTTTTGACCTATTTTTTCAATGACTCCGGAGTCATCATTTTTCTAGTTCGAACCCAATTTTTCCAAGATTACCCTCATCCTCTCCCAATCAACTCTAATGATGATGAAGAGATTCTTTTTTCATAGGTCCCAAAGTACAAGTCCCAGGTCCCAAGTCCCAGTTCCCAAAGCAGAAGTCCCAAGGCCCAATGTTCAAAACCCAAAGCCCAAGTCCCACGTCACAAGTCTCAAAGCTGAAATCCCAGGTCCCAAGTCACAAGTTCCAAAGCGAAGTCCAAAGGCCAAATTTCCAAAGCACAAAGCCCAAGTCCCAAGATCCAAGATGCTCCAGAGTTTATTTCGGTGAACAGCAATGCTCCATCATGTCCAAACTGTGCCTAGGAAAAATGATGTATTTTCACCTAAATTTTTCATGACCACGGAGTCATCGTTTTTCTGGCCAGAACCCCATTTTTCCAACATCGCCCTCATCCTCTCCAAAACATCTCTGAAGATTCTGCAGAGTTTGCTTGGGTGAGGAGCACTGCTGCTGCATGTCAAAATTCTGCCTAGGGAAAATTTTATTTTTTCACCTGAATTTTCCATCACTCCGGGTTCATGTTTATTTTGGCCAGAACCCCATTTTTCCAAAATCGCCCTCATCCTCTCCCAAACAACTCTGTTGATGCTGCAGAGATTCCTTGGGTGTCTAGCACTGCTACTGCATGTCAAAATTCTGGCTAGGGGAAATTTTATTTTTTCACCTGAATTTTCCATGACCCCGGGGTTATGTTCTTTTTTCCAGAACCCCATTTTTCCACAATCGCCCTCATACTCTCCCAATCATCTCTGTTGATGCTGCAGAGTTTCCTTGGGTGAATAGCATTTCTCCTGCATGTCAAAATGCTGCTTAGGAAAAATTTTATTTTTTCACATGAATTTTGAATGACCCCGGGGTAATGGATTTTTGGCCAGAAGACCATATTTACAAAATCGCCCTCATCGTTTCCCAAACAACTCTGTTGATGCTGCAGAGTTTCCTTGGGTGTCTAGCACTGCTACTGCATGTCAAAATTTGGCTAGGGGAAATTTTATTTTTTCACCTGAATTTTCCATGACCCCGGGGTCTTGTTTTTTTTTTCCAGAACCCCATTTTTCCAAAATCGCCCTCAACCTTTCCCAATCATCTCTGTTGAAGCTGCAGAGTTTCCTTGGATTACTAGCACTTCTCCTGCATGTCAATATTCTCCCTGGAAATTTTTTTTTTTTCACCTGAATTTTCCATGACCCCGGGGTCATGGTTTTTTTGGCCAGAACCCCATTTTTCCAAAATCGCCCTCATCCTCTCCCAATCATCTCTGTTGATGCTGCAGAGTTTGCTTGGGTGTCTAGCACTGCTACTGCATGTCAAAATTCTGGCTAGGGGTAATTTTATTTTTTCACATGAATTTTGAATGACCCCTGGGTAATGGATTTTTGGCCAGAAGAACATTTTTCCAAAATCGCAATCAACCTCTCCCAATCATCTCTGATGATGCTGCACAGTTACCTATGGTGAGT
Organism: Tiliqua scincoides; assembly: GCF_035046505.1. Lineage (NCBI taxonomy): Eukaryota > Metazoa > Chordata > Lepidosauria > Squamata > Scincidae > Tiliqua > Tiliqua scincoides. The sequence continues at coordinate 55,612 of NW_027101379.1, read as the reverse complement.
AGCACTGCTCCTGCATGTCAAAATTCTGCCTGAATTTTGCCTGACCACGGGGACATTTTTTTTTTCGCCAGAACCCCATTTTTTTAAAATCACCCTCAACCTTTCCCAATCATTTCTGTTGAAGCTGCAGAGTTTCCTTGGGTTACTAGCACTACTCCTGCATGTCAATATTCTCCATAGAAAAATTTTTTTTTTTTCACCTGAATTTTCCATGACCCCGGCCTCATGGTGTTTTTGTCAGATCCCCATTTTTCCAAAATCGCCCTCATCCCCTCCAAATAATCTCTCTTTATGCTGCAGTGTTTCCTTGGGTGACTAGAACTGCTACTGCATGTCAAAATATGCTTAGGGAAAATTTTATTTTTTCACCTGAATTTTCCATGACTCCAGGGTCATGTTTTTTTTGGCCAGAACCCCATTTTTCCAAAATCGCCCTCATCCTCTCCCAAACAAATCTGTTGATGCTGCAGAGTTTCCTTGGGTGTCTAGCACTGCTACTGCATGTCAAAATTCTGGCTAGGGGAAATTTTATTTTTTCACCTGAATTTTCCATGACCCCGGGGCCATGTATTTTTTTTCCAGAACCCCATTTTTCCAAAATTGCCCTCATACTCTCCCAATCATCTCTGTTGATGCTGCAGAGTTTCCTTGGGTGAATAGCATTTCTCCTGCATGTCAAAATACTGCTTAGGGAAAATTTTATTTTTTCACATGAATTTTGAATGACCCCGGGGTAATGGATTTTTGGCCAGAAGACCATTTTTCCAAAATCAAAATCAACCTCTCCCAATCATCTCTGATGATGCTGCACAGTTACTTATGGTGAGTAGCACTGCTCCTGCATGTCAAAATTCTGCCTAGGGAAAGTTTTTTTTTTCACCTGAATTTTGCCTGACCCCGGGGTCATGGTTTTTTGGGCCAGAACCCCATTTTTCCAAAATCGCCCTCAACCTTTCCCAATCATCTCTGTTGAAGCTGCAGAGTTTCCTTGGGTTACTAGCACTTCTCCTGCATGTAAATATTCTCCCTGGAAAATTTTTTTTTTCCACCTGAATTTTCCATGACCCCGGGGTCATGGTTTTTTTTGGCCAGAACCCCATTTTTCCAAAATTGACCTCATCCTCTCCCAATCATCTCTGTTGATGCTGCAGAGTTTCCTTTGGTGTCTAGCACTTCTACTGCCTGTCAAAATTCTGCTTAGTGAAAATTTTATTTTTTCACATTAATTTTCTATGACCCCGGCGTCATGGTGTTTTTGGCCAGATCCCCATTTTTCCAAAATCGCCCTAATCCCCTCGAAATAATCTTTGTTGATGCTGCAGAGTTTCCTTTGGTGACTAGCATTTCTCCTGCATGTCAAAATATGCTTAGGGAAAATTTTATTTTTTCACCTGAATTTTCCATGACCTCGGGGTCATGGAATTTTAGCCAGAACCCCATTTTCTCAAAATCGCCCTCATCCTTTCCCAATCATCTCTTTTGATGCTGCAGAGTTACCTTTGGTGAGTAGCAATGCTCCTGCACGTCAAAATTCTGCCTAGGGAAATTTTTTTTTATTTCACCTGAATTTTGCATGACCCCGGGGTCATGGTTTTTTTGGCCAGAACCCCATTTTTCCAAAATCGCCCTCAACCTCTCCCAATCATCTCTGTTGAAGCAGCAGAGTGTCCTTGGGTGACTAGCAATACTCCTGCCTGTCAAAATTCTGCCTAGGGAATGTTTTTTTTTCACCTGAATTTTGCCTGGTCATGTTTTTTTTTGGCCAGAACCCCATTTTTTCAAAATCGCCCACATCCTCTCCCAATCATCTCTGTTGAGGCTGCACAGTTACCTATGTTGAGTATCACAGCTCCTGCATGTCAAAATTCTGCCTAGGGAAAGTTTTTTTTTTCAACTGAATTTTGCCTGACCCCGGGCTAATGGTTTTTTTGGCTAGAATCCCATTTTTCCAAAATCGCACTCAACCTTTCCCAATCATCTCTGTTGATGCTGCAGAGCTTCCTTGGGTTACTAGCACTACTCCTGCATGTCAATATTCTCCCTCGAAAATTTTTTTTTTTCACCTGAATTTTCCATGACCCCGGGGTCATTGTTATTTTTTCCAGAACCCCATTTTTCCAAAATCGCCCTCATTCCCTCCAAATAATCTCTGCTGTTGCTGCAGTGTTTCCTTGGGTAACTAGCACTGCTACTGCATGTCAAAATATGCTTAGGGAAAATTTTATTTTATCACCTGAATTTTCCATGACTCCGGGGTCATGTTTTTTTTGGCCAGAACCCCATTTTTCCAAATCGCCCTGATACTCTCCCAATCATCTCTGTTGATGCTGCAGAGTTTTCTTCGGTGTCTAGCACTGCTACTGCATGTCAAAATTCAGACTAGGGGAAATTTTATTTTTTCACCTGAATTTTCCATGACCCCGGGGTCATGGTTTTTTTGGCCAGAACCCCATTTTTCCAAAATCGCCCTCAACCTTTCCCAATCATCTCTGTTGAAGCTGCAGAGTTTACATGGGTTACTAGCACTACTCCTGCATGTCAAAATTCTTCCTAGTGAAAATTTTATTTTTTCCCATTAATTTTCTATGACCCCGGCATCATGGTTTTTTTGGCCAGAACCCCATTTTTCCAAAATCGCCCTCATACTCTCCCAATCATCTCTGTTGATGCTGCAGAGTTTCCTTGGGTGAATAGCATTTCTCCTGCATGTCAAAATACTGCTTAGGGAAAATTTTATTTTTTCACCTGAATTTTCCATTACTCCGTGTTCATGTTTATTTTTCCAGAACCCCATTTTTCCAAAATCGCCTTCATACTCTCCCAATCATCTCTGTTGATGCTGCAGAGTTTCCTTGTGTGAATAGCACTGCTACTGCATGTCAAAATTTTGCCTAGTGAAAATTTTATTTTTTCACATTAATTTTCTATGGCCCCGGCGTCATGGTGTTTTTGGCCAGATCCCCATTTTTCCAAAATTGCCTTCATCCTCTCCCAATCATATCTGTTGATGCTGCAGAGTATACTTGGGTGTCTAGCACTGCTACTGCATGTCAAAATTCTGCCTAGTGAAAATTTTATTTTTTCACATTAATTTTCTATGACCCCGGCGTCATGGTGTTTTTGGCCAGATCCCCATTTTTCCAAAATTGCCCTCATCCTCTCCCAATCATCTCTGTTGATGCTGCAGATTTTCCTTTGGTGTCTAGCACTGCTACTGCATGACAAAATTCTGCCTAGTGAAAATTTTATTTTTTCACATTAATTTTCTATGACCCCGGCGTCATGGTGTTTTTGGCCTGAACCCCATTTTTCCAAAATCGCCCTCATCCCCTCCAAATAATCTCTGTTGATGCTGCTGTGTTTCCTTGGGTGTCTAGGACTGCTACTGCATGTCAAAATATGCTTAGGGAAAATTTTATTTTTTCAGCTGAATTTTCCATCACTCCGGGGTCATGTTTTTTTTGGCCAAAACCCCATTTTTCCAAAATCGCCCTCATCCTCTCCCAAACAACTCTGTTGATGCTGCAGAGTTTCCTTGGGTGTCTAGCACTGCTACTGCATGTCAAAATTCTGGCTAGGGGAAATTTTATTTTTTCACCTGAATTTTCCATGACCCCGGGGTTATGTTCTTTTTTCCAGAACCCCATTTTTCCAAAATCGCCCTCATACTCTCCCAATCATCTCTGTTGATGCTGCAGAGTTTCCTTGGGTGAAAAGCATTTCTCCTGCATGTCAAAATACTTCTTAGGGAAATTTTTATTTTTTCACATGAATTTTGAATGACCCCGGGGTAATGGATTTTTGGCCAGAAGACCATATTTACAAAATCGCCCTCATCCTTTCCCAAACAACTCTGTTGATGCTGCAGAGTTTCCTTGGGTGTCTAGCACTGCTACTGCATGTCAAAATTCTGGCTAGGGGAAATTTTATTTTTTCACCTGAATTTTCCATGACCCCGGGGTGATGTTTTTTTTTTTCCAGAACCCCATTTTTCCAAAATCGTCCTCATACTCTCCCAATCATCTCTGTTGATGCTGCAGAGTTTCCATGGGTGAATAGCATTTCTCCTGCATGTCAAAATACTGCTTAGGGAAAATTTTATTTTTTCACATGAATTTTGAATGACCCCGGGGTAATGGATTTTTGGCCAGAAGACCATTTTTCCAAAATCGCAATCAACCTTTCCCAATCATCCTTTTGATGCTGCACAGTTACCTATGGTGAGTAGCACTGCTCCTGCATGTCAAAATTCTGCCTAGGGAAAGTTTTTTTTTCACCTGAATTTTGCCTGACCCCGGGGTCATGGGTTTTTTGGCCAGAACCCCATTTTTCCAAAATTGCCCTTATCCTCTCCCAATCATCTCTGTTGATGCTGCAGAGTTTCCTTGGGTGACTAGCGCTGCTCTTGCATGTCAAAATTCGGTCTAGAAAAAAATTTATTTTTTTCACCTGAATTTTCTATGACCCTGGGGTCTTTTTTTTTTTTATCAGAACCCCATTTTTCCAAAAATTCCCTCATCCTTTCCCAATCATCTCTGTTGATGCTGCAGAGCTTCCTTGGGTGTCTAGCACTGCTCCAGCATGTCAAAATTCTGCCTAGAAAAAATTTGTTCTTTTCACCTGAAGTTTCCATGACCACGTGGAATTTTTTTTTTGGCCAGAACCCCATTTTAACAAAATTGACATCATCCTCTCCCAATCATCTCTGTTGATGCTGCAAAGTTTCCATGGGTGATTAGCACTGCTCCGACATTTCCAATTTAAGCCTGGGGAAAATTTTATTTTTTCACCTGAATTTTTCATAACCCGGGAGTTATGGTTTTTTGGTCAGAACCCCATAATTCCGAAATCACCCTCAACTTCTCCCAATCATATCTGTTGAAGCTGCAGAGTTTCCTTTTGTGACTAGCAATTCTCCTGGTGACTAGAAATTTTGCATGACTGGTGACTAGAAATTTTGTAAAGGATTTTATGCCAGAAGCCCATTTTTACAAAATCGACCTCATTCTCTCCCAATCATCTCTGTTGATGCTGCAAAGTTGACTTGGGTGACTAGCACTTCTCCTACATTTCAAAATATGCTTAGGGAAAATTTTATTTTTTCACCTGAATTTTGCCTAACCCCAAGGGTCATGGTTTTTTTGGCCAGAACCCCATTATTCCAAAATTGCCCTCAACCTCTCCCAATCATATCTGTTGAAGCTGCAGAGTTTTCTTTGGTTACTAGAACTTTTCCTGCATGTCAAAATACTGCTTAGGGAAAATTTTATTTTTTCACCTGAATTTTGCATGACCCCGGGTAATGGATTTTAGGCCAGGTCCCCATTTTTCCAAAATTGCCCTCATCCCCTCCCAATAATCTCTGTTGATGCTGCAGAGTTTCCTTGGGTGACCAGCACTGCTACTGCATGTCAAAATTTTGCCTAGTGAAAAATTTATACTTTCACATTTATTTTCCATGACCCCGGCGTCATGGTGTTTTTGGCCAGATCCCCATTTTTCCAAAATTGTCTCATCCCCTACTAATAAACTCTGATGATGCTGCAGAGTTTCCTTCGGTGACTAGCACTGCTACTGCATGTCAAAATTCTGCCTAGGGAAAATTTTATTTTTTCACATGAATTTTGCATGACCTCGGGGTAATGGATTTTTGGCCAGATACCCATTTTTCCAAAATCGCCCTCAACCTCTCCCAATCATCTCTGTTGATGCTGCAGTGTTAACTTTGGTGAGTAGCACTGCTCCTGCATGTCAAAATTCTGCCTAGGGAAAGTTTTTTTTTTTCACGTGAATTTTGCATGACCCCGGGGTCATGGTTTTTTTGGTTAGAAGCCCATTTTTCCAAAATCGCCCTCATCCTCTCCCTATCATCTCTGTTGAAGCTGCAGAGTTTCCCTGGGTTACTAGCACTGCTCCTGCATGTCAAAATTCTCCCTAGAAAAAAATAAAAATTTTCAACTGAATTTTCCATGACCCCGGGGTCATGGTTTTTTTGGCCAGAACCTCATTTTTTCAAAATCGCCCTCATCATCTCCCAATCATTTCTTTTGAAGCTGCAGAGTTTCCTTTGGTGACTAGAACTTCTCCTGCATGTCAAAATATGCTCAGGGAAAATTTTATTTTTTCACGTGAGTTTTCCATGACCCCGGGGTCATGTTTTTTTTGGCCAGAACCCCATTTTTCCAAAATCACCCACATCCTCTCTCAATCATCTCTGTTGATGGTGCAGATTTTCCTTGGGTGTCTAGCACTGCTCCTGCCTGTCAAAATTCTCCCTAGGGAAAAAAAAAAAATTTTCACCTGAATGTTGCATGACCCCGGAGTCATGGTTTTTTTGACCAGATCCCCATTATTCCAAAATCACCCTCAACCTCTCCCAATCACCTCTGTTGATGCTGCAGAGTTTCCTTGGGTGACTAGCACTGCTACTGCATGTCAAAATTCTGCCTAGGAAAAATTTTATTTTTTACCAGAATTTTGCATGACCTCAGGGTCATGGATTTTTTGCCAGAACCCCATTTTTCCAAAAACGCCCTCATGCTATCCCAATCATCTCTGTTGATGCTGCAGATTTTCCTTGGGTGTCTAGCACTGCTACTGCATATCAAAATTCTGCCTAGGGAAAATTTGATTTTTTCACCTGAATTTTGCATAACCCCGGGGTCATGGTTTTTTTGGCCTGAACACCATTATTAAAAAATCGCCCTCAACCTCTCCCAATCATAATTGTTGAAGCTGCAGAATTTTCCTTTGGTGACTAGCACTTCTCCTGCATGTCAAAATACTGCTTAGGGAAAATTTTAATTTTTCACATGAATTTTGAATGACCCCGTGGTAATGGATTTTTCACCAGAAGCCCTTTTTTCCAAAATCGCCCTCAACCTATCCCAATCATCTTTGTTGATGCTGCAGAGTTTCCTTTGGTGAGTAGCACTGCTCCTGCATGTCAAAATTCTGCCTAGGGAAAGTTTTACTTTTTCACATTAATTTACCATGACCCCGGGGTCATGTTTTTTTGGGCAGATCCCCATTTTTCAAATTCACCCTCATTCTCTCCCAATCATCTCTGTTGATGCTGCAGAGTTTCCTTGGGTGACTAGCACTGCTCTTGCATGTCAAAATTCGGCCTAGAAAAAAATTTATTTTTTTCACCTGAATTTTCTATGACCCCGGGGTCTTTTTTTTTTTGTCAGAACCCCATTATTCCAAAATCGCCCTCAACCTCTCCCATTCATATCTGTTGAAGCTGCAGAGTTTCCTTGGGTGAATAGCACTTCTCCTGCATGTCAAAATAGTGCTTAGGGAAAATTTTATTTTTTCACATGAATTTTGAATGACCCCTGGGTAATGGATTTTTGGCCAGAAGACCATTTTTCCAAAATCACCCTCAATCTCTCCCAATCATCTCTGTTGATGCTGCAGAGTTAAATTTTTTGAGTAGCACTGCTCCTGCATGTCAAAATTCTGCCTAGAAAAAAAATTATTTGTTTCACCTGAATTTTCTATGACCCCGGAGTCATGGCTTTTTTGGCCAGTACCCGATTTTTCCAAAATCACTCTCAACCTCTCCCAATTATCTCTGTTGATGCTGCAGAGATTATTGGGTGACTAGCATTGCTCCTGCATGTCAAAATTCTGCATACAAAAATATTTCTTTTTTTCACCTGAGTTTTCTATGACCCCGGGGTCATGGTTTTTTTGGCAAGAACCCCATTTTATCAAAATCGCCCTAAACATCTCCCAATATTCTCTGTTGAAGCTGCAGAGTTTCCTTGGGTAACTAGCACTTCCCCTGCATGTCAAAATACTGCTTAGGGAAAGTTTTTTTTTTTTCACCTGCATTTTCCATAACCCCAGCCGGGGTCATGGTTTTTTTGGCCAGAACCCCATTTTTCCAAAATTGCCATCATCCTCTCCCAATCATCTCTGTTGATGCTGCAAAGTTTCCATGGGTGACTAGCACTGCTCCCCCATTTCATATTTATGCCTCGGGAAAATTTTATTTTTTCACATGAATTTTGCATACACACTCTAGGAAAAAAAAAAATTTTCACCTTAATTTTCCATGAACCCGGGGTCATAGTTTTTTTGGCCAGAACCCCATTTTTACAAAATTGACCTCATCCTCTCCTAATCATCTCTATTGATTCTGCAGAGTTTCCTTGGGTGTCTAGCACTGCTACTGCATGTCAAAATTCTGCCTAGTGAAAATTTTATTATTTCACATTTATTTTCCATGACCCCGGCGCCATGGTGATTTGGCCAGATCCCCATTTTTCCTAAATCGCCCTCATCCCCTCCTAATAATCTCTGTTGATGCTGCAGAGTTTACTTGGGTGACTAGCACTACTCCTGGATGTTAATATTCTCCCTAGAAAAATTTTTTCTCCTGAATTTTCCATGACCCCGGCTCATGGTTTTTTTGGCCAGAAACAAAATTTTCCAAAATCGAACTCAACCTCTCCCAATCATCTCTGTTGAACCAGCAGAGTTTCCTTGCGTTACTAGCACTACTCCTGGATGTCAATATTCTCACTAGAAAATTTTTTTTTTCACCTATATTTTCCATGACCCCGGGGTCATGGTTTTTTGGCCAAAACCCCTTTCTTCCAAAATCGCCCTCAACCTCTCCCAATCATCTCTGTTGAAGCTGTAGAGTTTACTTGGGTGAATAGCACTGCTCCTGCATGTCAAAATTCTCCCTAAAAAAAAAAAAAAATTTTCACTTGAATTTTCCATGACCGCGGGGTCATGGTTTTTTTGGCCAGAACCCTAATTTTCAAAATGTCCCTCAACATCTCCCAATCATTTCTGTTGAAGCTGCAGGGTTTCCTTGGGTGACTAGCACTTCTCCTGCATGCCAAAATATGCTTAGGGAAAATTTTATTTTTTCTCCTGAATTTTCCACGACCCCGGGGTCATGTTTTTTTTGGCCAGAAGCCCATTTTTCCAAAATCACCCTCATCCTCTCCCAATCATCTCTGTTGATGCTGCAGAGTTTCCTTGTGTGAATAGCACTGCTCCTGCATGTCAAAATTCACCCTAGTGAAAATTTTATTATTTCACATTAATTTTCCATGACCCCGGAACAATGGAGTTTTTGGCCAGATCCCCTTTTTTCCAAAATCACACTCATCCCCTCCTAATAATCTCTGTTGATGCTGCAGAGATTCCTTTGGTGACTAGCACTGCTACTGCATGTCAAAATTCTGCCTAGGGAAAATTTGATTTTTTCACCTCAATTTTGTATTACCTCGGGGTCATGGATTTTTTGCCAGAACCCAATTTTCCAAAAATGCCCTCATCCTATCCGAATCATCTCTGCTGATGCTGCAGAGTTTCCTTGGGTGTCTAGCACTGCTACTGCATGTCAAAATTCTGCTAGGAGAAATTGGATTTTTTCACCTGAATTTTCCATGACCCCGGCCGGGGTCATGTTTTTTTTGGCCAGAACCCCATTTTTCCAAAATCGCCATCAACCACTCCCAATCATCTCTGTTGATGCTGCAAAGTTTCCTTGGGTGACAAACACTGTTCCCGCATTTCAAATTTATGCCTGGGGAAAATTTTATTTTTTCACATTAATTTTGCATAACCCCGGGTTCATGGTTTTTTTGGCCAGAACCCCATTATTCCAAAATCACCCTCAACCTATCCCAATCATATCTGTTGAAGCTGCAGTGTTTCCTTTGGTGACTAGCAATTCTCCTGCATGTCAAAACACTGCTTACGGAAAATTTCATTTTTTCACGTGAATTTTCCATGACCCCGGGGTCATGGATTATTGGCCAGAACCCAATATATCCAAAATCGCCCTCATCCTCTCCCAATCTGTTGATGCTGCAGAGATTCCTTGGGTGAATAGCACTGCTACTGCATGTCAAATTTCTGGCTAGGGGAAATTTTATTTTTTCACCTGAATTTTCCATGACCCCGGGGTCATGTTTTTTTTTCCAGAACCCCATTTTTCCAAAATCGCCCTCATACTCTCCCAATCATCTCTGTTGATTTTGCAGAGTTTCCTTGGGTGAATAGCATTTCTCCTGCATGTCAAAATACTGCTTAGGGAAAATTTTATTTTTTCACATGAATTTTGAATGACCCCGGCGTCATGGTGTTTTTGGCCAGATCCCCATTTTCCCATCTCTGTTGATGCTGCAGAGTTTCCTTGGGTGTCTAGCACTGCTACTGCATGTCAAATTTCTGGCTAGGGGAAATTTTATTTTTTCACCTGAATTTTCCATGACCCCGGGGTCATGTCTTTTTTTTCCAGAACCCCATTTTTCCAAAATCACCCTCATACTCTCCCAGTCATCTCTGTTGATGCTGCAGAGTTTCCTTGCATGAATAGCATTTCTCCTGCATGTCAAAATACTGCTTAGGGAAAATTTTATTTTTTCACATGATTTTTGAATGACCCCAGGTCATGGATTTTTGGCCAGAAGACCATTTTTCCAAAATCGCAATCAACCTCTCCCAATCATCTCTGTTGATGCTGCACAGTTACCTATGGTGAGTAGCACTGCTCCTGCATGTCAAAATTCTGCCTAGGGAAAGTTTTTTTTTCACCTGAATTTTTCCTGACCCCAGGGTCATGGTTTTTTTGGCCAGAACCCCATTTTTCCAAAATCGCCCTCAACCATTCCCAATCATCTCTGTTGAAGCTGCAGAGATTTCTTGGGTTACTAGCACTAATCCTGCATGTCAATATTCTCCCTAGAAAAAAATTATTTTTTCACCTGAATATTCCATGACCCCGCGGTCATGGTTTTTTTGTCCAGAACCCCATTGTTCCAAAACTGCCCTCATCCTCTCCCAATCATCTCTGTTGATGCTGCAGAGATAACTTGGGTTTCTACAACTGCTACTGCATGTCAAAATTCTGCCTAGTGAAAATTTTATTTTTTCACATTAATTTTCCATGACCCCGGTGTCATGGTGTTCTTGGCCAGATTCCCATTTATCCAAAATCACCCTCATCCCCTCCAAATAATCTCTGTTGGTGCTGCAGTGTTAACTTGGGTGACTAGCACTGCTACTGAATGTCAAAATATGCTTACGAAAATTTTATTTTTTCACCTGAATTTTTCATGACCCCGGGGTCATGGTTTTTTTGGCCAGAACCCCATTTTTCCAAAATCGCCCTCATCCTCTCCCAATCAACTCCGTTGATGCTGCAGAGTATACTTGGGTGTCTAGCACTGCTACTGCATGTCAAAATTCTGGCTAGGGGAAATTTTATTTTTTCACCTGAATTTTCCATGACCCCGGGGTCATGGTTATTTTGGCCAGAACCCCATTATTCCAAAATCGCCCTCATCCCCTCCAAATAATCTCTGTTGTTGCTGCAGTGTTTCCTTGGGTAACTATCACTGCTACTGCATGTCAAAATATGCTTAGGGAAAATTTTATTTTTTCACCTGAATTTTCCATGACTCTGGGGTCATGTTTTTTTTGGCCAGAACCCCATTTTTCCAAAATTGCCCTCATCCTCTCCCAATCATCTCTGTTGATGCTGCTGAGTTTCCTTCGGTGTCTAGCACTGCTACTGCATGTCAAATTTCAGAATAGGGGAAATTTTATTTTTTCACCTGAATTTTCCATGACCCCGGGGTCATGGTTTTTTTTCCAGAACCGCATTTTTCCAAAATCCCCCTCATACTCTCCCAATCATCTCTGTTGATGCTGCAGAGTTTCCTTGGGTGAATAGCATTTCTCCTGCATGTCAAAATACTGCTTAGGGAAAGTTTTTTTTTAACCTGAATTTTGCCTGACCCCGAGGTCATGGTGTTTTTGGCCAGATCCCCATATTTCCAAAATCGCCCTCATCCCCTCCAAATAATCTCTGTTGATGCTGCAGAGTTTCCTTTGGTTTCTAGCACTGCTACTGCATGTCAAAATTCTGGCTAGGGGAAATTTTATTTTTTCACCTGTATTTTCCATGACCCCGGGGTCATGTATTTTTTTTCCAGAACCCCAATTTTCCAAAATTGCCCTCATACTCTCCCAATCATCTCTGTTGATGCTGCAGAGTTTCCTTGGGTGAATAGCATTTCTCCTGCATGTCAAAATACTGCTTAGGGAAAATTTTATTTTTTCACATGAATTTTGAATGACCCCGGGGTAATGGATTTTTGGCCAGAAGACCATTTTTCCAAAATCGCATTTAACCTCTCCCAATCATCTCTGTTGATGCTGCACAGTTACCTATGTTGAGTAGCACTGCTCCTGCATGTCAAAATTCTGCCTAGGGAAAGTTTTTTATTCACCTGAATTTTGCCTGACCCCGGGGTCATGGTTTTTTTGGCCAGAACCCCATTTTTCCAAAATCGCCCTCAACCTTTCCCAATCATCTCTGTTGAAGCTGCAGAGTTTCCATGGGTTACTAGTACTACTCCTGCATGTCAATATTCTCCCTAGAAAATTTTTTTTTTTTCACCTGAATTTTCCATGACCCCGGGGTCATGGTTTTTTTGGCCAGAACCCCATTTTTCCAAAATTGCCCTCATCCTCTCCCAATCATCTCTGTTGTTGCTGCAGAGTTTCCTTTGGTGTCTAGCACTGCTACTGCATGTCAAAATTCTGCCTAGTGAAAATTTTATTTTTTCACATTAATTTTCAAGAACCCGGCGTCATGGTGTTTTTGGCCAGATCCCCATTTTTCCAAAATTGCCCTCATCCCCTCCAAATAATCTCTGTTGATGCTGCAGTGTTTCCTTGGGTGACTAGCACTGCTACTGCATGTCAAAATATGCTTAGGGAAAATTTTATTTTTTCACCTGAATTTTCCATGACCCCGGGGTCATGTATTTTTTTTCCAGAACCCCATTTTTCCAAAATCGCCCTCATACTCTCCCAATCATCTCTGTTGATGCTGCAGAGTTTACTTGGGTGAATAGCATTTCTCCTGCATGTCAAAATACTGCTTAGGGAAATTTTTATTTTTTCACATGGATTTTGAATGACCCCGGGGTAATGGATTTTTGGCCAGAAGTCCATTTTTCCAAAATCGCAATCAACCTCTCCCAATCATCTCTGTTGATGCTGCACAGTTACCTATGGTGAGTAGCACTGCTCCTGCATGTCAAAATTCTGCCTAGGGAAAGTTTTTTTTTCACCTGAACTTTGCCTGACCCCGGGGTCATGGTTTCTTTGGCCAGAACCCCATTTTTCCAAAATTGACCTCATCCACTCCCAATCATCTCTGTTGATGCTGCAGAGTTTGCTTTGGTGTGTAGCACTGCTACTGCATGTCAAAATTCTGCCTAGTGAAAATTTTATTTTTTCACATTAATTTTCCATGACCCCGGTGTCATGGTGTTTTTGGCCAGATGCCCATTTTTCCAAAATCGCCCTCATCCCCTCTGTTGATGCTGCAGTGTTAACTTGGGTGTCTAGCACTGCTACTGCATGTCAAAATTCTGGCTAGGGGAAATTTTATATTTTCACCTGAATTTTCCATGACCCCGGGGTCATGTTTTTTTTTCCAGAACCCCATTTTTCCAAAATCGCAATCAACCTCTCCCAATCATCTCTGTTGATGCTGCAGAGTTTCCTTGGGTGAATAGCATTTCTCCTGCATGTCAAAATATCGCTTAGGGAAATTTTTATTTTTTCACATGAATATTGAATGACGCCGGGGTAATGGATTTTTGGCCAGAAGACCATTTTTCCAAAATCGCAATCAACCCCTCCCAATCATATCTGTGGATGCTGCACAGTTACCTATGGTGAGTAGCACTGCTCCTGCATGTCAAAATTCTGCTTAGGGAAAGTTTTTTTTTAACCTGAATTTTCCATGACCCCGGGTCATGGTTTTTTTGGCCAGAACCCCATTTTTCCAAAATTGCCCTCATCCTCTCCCAATCATCTCTGTTGATGCTGCAGAGTTTCCTTTGGTGTCTAGCACTGCTACTGCATGGCAAAATTCTGCCTAGTGAAAATTTTATTTTTTCACATTAATTTTCCATGACCCCGGTGTCATGGTGTTCTTGGCCAGATTCCCATTTATCCAAAATCACCCTCATCCCCTCCAAATAATCTCTGTTGGTGCTGCAGTGTTAACTTGGGTGACTAGCACTGCTACTGAATCTCCAAATATGCTTACGAAAATTTTATTTTTTCACCTGAATTTTTCATGACCCCGGGGTCATGGTTTTTTTGGCCAGAACCCCATTTTTCCAAAATCGCCCTCATCCTCTCCCAATCAACTCCGTTGATGCTGCAGAGTATACTTGGGTGTCTAGCACTGCTACTGCATGTCAAAATTCTGGCTAGGGGAAATTTTATTTTTTCACCTGAATTTTCCATGACCCCGGGGTCATGGTTATTTTGGCCAGAACCCCATTATTCCAAAATCGCCCTCATCCCCTCCAAATAATCTCTGTTGTTGCTGCAGTGTTTCCTTGGGTAACTAGCACTGCTACTGCATGTCAAAATATGCTTAGGGAAAATTTTATTTTTTCACCTGAATTTTCCATGACTCTGGGGTCATGTTTTTTTTGGCCAGAACCCCATTTTTCCAAAATTGCCCTCATCCTCTCCCAATCATCTCTGTTGATGCTGCTGAGTTTCCTTCGGTGTCTAGCACTGCTACTGCATGTCAAATTTCAGAATAGGGGAAATTTTATTTTTTCACCTGAATTTTCCATGACCCCGGGGTCATGGTTTTTTTTCCAGAACCGCATTTTTCCAAAATGCCCCTCATACTCTCCCAATCATCTCTGTTGATGCTGCAGAGTTTCCTTGGGTGAATAGCATTTCTCCTGCATGTCAAAATACTGCTTAGGGAAAATTTTATTTTTTCACATGAATTTTGAATGACCAATCATCTCTGTTGAAGCTGCAGAGTTTCCTTGGGTTACTAGCACTACTCCTGCATGTCAATATTCTCCCTAGAAAAAATTTTTTGATCAATTGTTGATGCTGCAGTGTTTCCTTGAGTGCATAGCATTTCTCCTGCATGTCAAAATACTGCTTAGGGAAAATTTTATTTTTTCACATGAATTTTCCATGACCCCGGGGTAATGGATTTTTGGCCAGAAGACCATTTTTCCAAAATCGCCCTTATCCTCTCCCAATCAACTCTGTTGATGCTGCAGAGTTTCCTTGGGTGTCTAGCACTGCTACTGCATGTCAACATTCTGGCTAGGGGAAATTTTATTTTTTCACCTGAATTTTCCATGACCCCGGGTTATGTTTTTTTTCCCAGAAACGCATTTTTCCAAAATCGCCTTCATACTCTCCCAATCATCTCTGTTGATGGTGCAGAGTTTCCTTGGGTGAATAGCATTTCTCCTGCATGTCAAAATACTGCTTAGGGAAAATATTATTTTTTCACATGAATTTTGAATGACCCCGGGTTAATGGATTTTTGGCCAGAAGACCATTTTTCCAAAATCGCAATCAACCTCTCCCAATCATCTCTGTTGATGCTGCACAGTTACCTATGGTGAGTAGCACTGCTCCTGCATGTCAAAATTCTGCCTAGGGAAAGTTTTTTTTTCACCTGAATTTTGCCTGACCCCGGGGTCATGGTTTCTTTGGCCAGAAACCCATTTTTCCAAATTTGCCCTCATCCTCTCCCAATCATCTCTGCTGATGCTGCAGAGTTTCCTTTGGTGTCTAGCACTGCTACTGCATGTCAAAATTCTGCCTAGTGAAAATTTTATTTTTTCACCTGAATTTTCCATGTCTCCGGGGTCATGTCTTTTTTTTCCAGAACCCCATTTTTCAAAAATCGCCCTCATACTCTCCCAATCATCTCCTTTGATGCTGCAGAGTTTCCTTGGTTGAATAGCATTTCTCGTGCATGTCAAAATACTGCTTAGGGAAAATTTTATTTTTTCACATGAATTTTGAATGACCCCGGGGTAATGGATTTTTGACCAGAAGACCAATTTTCCAAAATCGCCCTCATCCTCTCCCAACCATCTCTGTTGATGCTGCAGAGTTTATTTGGGTGTCTAGCACTGCTACTGCATGTCAAAATTCTGGCTAGGGGAAATTTTATTTTTTCACCTGAATTTTCCATGACCCCGGGGTCATGTTTTTTTTTCCAGAACCCCATTTTTCCAAAATCGCCCTCATACTCTCCCAATCATCTCTGTTGATGCTGCAGAGTTTCCTTGGTTGAATAGCATTTCTCCTGCATGTCAAAATACTGCTTAGGGAAAATTTTATTTTTTCACATGAATTTTGAATGACCCCGGGGTAATGGATTTTTGGCCAGAAGACCATTTTCCCAAAATCGCCCTTATCTTCTCCCAATCAACTCTGTTGATGCTGCAGAGTTTCCTTTGGTGTCTAGCACTGCTACTGCCTGTGAAAATTCCGCCTAGTGAAAATTTTATTTTTTCACATTAATTTTCTATGACCCCGGCATCATGGTGTTTTTGGCCAGATCCCCATTTTCCCAAAATCGCCCTCATGCCCTCCAAATAATCTCTGTTTATGCTGAAGTGTTTCCTTGGGTGACTAGCACTGCTACTGCATGTTAACATATGCTTAGGGAAAATTTTATTTTTTCACATGAATTTTGAATGACCCCGGGGTAATGGATTTTTGGCCAGAAGACCACTTTTCCAAAATCGCCCTCATCCTCTCCCAATCAACTCTGTTGAAGCTGCAGAGTTTCCTTGGGTGTCTATCACTGCTACTGCATGTCAAAATTCTGGCTAGGGGAAATTTTATATTTTCACCTGAATTTTCCATGACCCCGGGGTCATGTTTTTTTTTCCAGAACCCCATTTTTCAAAATTTGCACTCATCCTCTCCCAATCAACTCCGTTGATGCTGCAGAGTTTCCTTGGGTGTCTAGCACTGCTACTGCATGTCAAAATTCTGGCTAGGGGAAATTTTATTTTTTCACCTGAATTTTCAATGACCCCGGGGTCATGATTTTTTTTCCAGAAACCCATTTTTCCAAAATCGCCCTCATACTATCCCAATCATCTCTGTTGTTGCTGCAGAGTTTCCTTTGGTGTCTAGCACTGCTACTGCATGGCAAAATTCTGCCTAGTGAAAATTTTATTTTTTCACATTAATTTTCCATGAGCCCGGTGTCATGGTGTTTTTGGCCAGATCCCCATTTTTTCCAAAATCGCCCTCATCCCCTCCAAATAAACTCTGTTGATGCTGCAGTGTTAACTTGGGTGACTAGCACTGCTACTGCATGTCAAAATATGCTTAGGGAAAATTTTATTTTTTCACCTGAATTTTCTATGACCCCGGGGTCATGTTTTTTTTGGCCAGAACCCCATTTTTCCAAAATCGCCCTCATCCTCTCCCAATCAACTCCGTTGATGCTGCAGAGTATACTTGGGTGTCTTGCACAGCTACTGCATGTCAAAATTCTGGCAAGGGAAAATTTTATTTTTTCACCTGAATTTTCCATGACCCCGGGGTAATGTTTTTTTTGGCCAGAACCCCATTTTTCCAAAATCGCCCTCATCCTCTCCCAATCAACTCCGTTGATGCTGCAGAGTATCCTTGGGTGTCTAGCACTGCTACTGCATGTCAAAATTCTGGCTAGGGGAAATTTTATTTTTTCACCTGAATTTTCCATGACCCCGGGGTCATGTTTTTTTTCCAGAACCCCATTTTTCCAAAACCGCCCTCATACTCTCCCAATCATTTCTGTTCATGCTGCAGAGTTTCCTTGGTTGAATAGCATTTCTCCTGCATGTCAAAATACTGCTTAGGGAAAATTTTATTTTTTCACATGAATTTTGAATGACCACGGGGTAATGGATTTTTGGCCAGAAGACCATTTTCCCAAAATCGCCCTTATCCTCTCCCAATCAACTCTGTTGATGCTGCAGAGTTTCCTTGGGTGTCTAGCACTGCTACTGCATGTCAAAATTCTGGCTAGGGGAAATTTTATTTTTTCACCTGAATTTTCCATGACCCCGGGGTCATGTTTTTTTTTCCAGAACCCCATTTTTCCAAAATCGCCTTCATACTCTCCCAATCATCTCTGTTGATGCTGCAGAGTTTCTTTGGGTGAATAGCATTTCTCCTGCATGTCAAAATAATGCTTAGGGAAAATTTTATTTTTTCACATGAATTTTCCATGACTCCGGGGTCATGTTTTTTTTTTCCAGAACCCTATTTTTCCAAAATCGGCTTCATACTATCCCAATCATCTCTGTTGATGCTGCAGTGTTTCCTTGGGTGACTAGCACTGCTACTGCATGTCAAAATATGCTTAGGGAAAATTTTATTTTTTCACCTGAATTTTCCATGACTCCGGGGTCATGTTTTTTTTGGCCAAAACCCCATTTTTCCAAAATCGCGCTCATCCTCTCCAAAACAACCCTGTTGATGCTGCAGAGTTTCCTTGGGTGTCTAGCAATGCTACTGCATGTCAAAATTCTGGCTAGGGGAAATTTTATTTTTTCACCTGAAATTTCCATGACCCCGGGGTCCTGTTTTTTTTTTCCAGAACCCAATTTTTTCAAAATCGCCTTCATACTATCCCAATCATCTCTGTTGATGCTGCAGTGTTAACTTGGGTGACTAGCACTGCTACTGCATGTCAAAATATGCTTAGGGAAAATTTTATTTTTTCACCTGAAATTTCCCTGACCCCGGGGTCCTGTTTTTTTTGGCCAGAACCCCATTTTTCCAAAATTGCCCTCATCCTCTCCCAATCATCTCTGTTGTTGCTGCAGAGTTTCCTTTGGTGTCTAGCACTGCTACTGCATGGCAAAATTCTGCCTAGTGAAAATTTTATTTTTTCACATTAATTTTCCATGACCCCGGTGTCATGGTGTTTTTGGCCAGATCCCCATTTTTTCCAAAATCGCCCTCATCCCCTCCAAATAAACTCTGTTAATGCTGCAGTGTTAAGTTGGGTGACTAGCACTGCTACTGCATGTCAAAATATGCTTAGGGAAAATTTTATTTTTTCACCTGAATTTTCTATTACCCCGGGGTCATGTTTTTTTTGGCCAGAACCCCATTTTTCCAAAATCGCCCTCATCCTCTCCCAATCAACTCCGTTGATGCTGCAGAGTATCCTTGGGTGTCTAGCACTGCTACTGCATGTCAAAATTCTGGCTAGGGGAAATTTTATTTTTTCACCTGAATTTTCCATGACCCCGGGTCATGTTTTTTTTTCCAGAACCCCATTTTTTCAAAATCGCCCTCATACACTCCCAATCATTTCTGTTGATGCTGCAGAGTTTCCTTGGTTGAATAGCATTTCTCCTGCATGTCAAAATACTGCTTAGGGAAAATTTTATTTTTTCACATGAATTTTGAATGACCCCGGGGTAATGGATTTTTGGCCAGAAGACCATTTTCCCAAAATCGCCCTTATCCTCTCCCAATCAACTCTGTTGATGCTGCAGAGTTTCCTTTGGTGTCTAGCAATGCTACTGCCTGTCAAAATTCCGCCTAGTGAAAATTTTATTTTTTCACATTAATTTTCTATGACCCCGGCGTCATGGTGTTTTTGGCCAGATCCCCATTTTTCCAAAATCGCCCTCATTCCCTCCAAATAATCTCTGTTTATGCTGAAGTGTTTCCTTGGGTGACTAGCACTGCTACTGCATGTCAAAATATGCTTAGGGAAAATTTTATTTTTTCACATGAATTTTGAATGACCCCGGGGTAATGGATTTTTGGCCAGAAGACCATTTTTAAAAATCGCCCTCATCCTCTCCCAATCAACTCTGTTGAAGCTGCAGAGTTTCCTTGGGTGTCTAGCAATGCTACTGCATGTAAAAATTCTGGCTAGGGGAAATTTTATATTTTCACCTGAATTTTGAATGACCATGGGGTAATGGATTTTTGGCCAGAAGACCATTTTTCCAAAATCGCAATCAACCTCTCCCAATCATCTCTGTTGATGCTGCACAGTTACCTATGGTGAGTAGCACTGCTCCTGCATGTCAAAATTCTGCCTAGGGAAAGTTTTTCTTTAACCTGAATTTTGCCTGACCCCGGGGTCATGTTTTTTTTGGCCAGAACCCCATTTTTCCAAAATTGCCCTCATTCTCACCCAATCATCTCTGTTGATGCTGCAGAGTTTCCTTTGGTGTCTAGCACTGATACTGCCTGTCAAAATTCCACCTAGAGAAAATTTTATTTTTTCACATTAATTTTCTATGACCCCGGCGTCATGTTTTTTTTTCCAGAACCCCATTTTTCAAAATTTGCACTCAACCTCTCCCAATCAACTCCGTTGATGCTGCAGAGTTTCCTTGGGTGTCTAGCACTGCTACTGCATGTCAAAATTCTGGCTACGGGAAATTTTATTTTTTCACATGAATTTTGAATGACCCCGGGGTCATGGTTTTTTTTTCCAGAACCCCATTTTTCCAAAATTGCCCTCATCCTCTCCCAATCATCTCTGATGTTGCTGCAGAGTTTCCTTTGGTGTCTAGCACTGCGACTGCATGGCAAAATTCTGCCTAGTGAAAATTTTATTTTTTCACATTAATTTTCCATGACCCCGGTGTCATGGTGTTTTTGGCCAGATCTCCATTTTTTCCAAAATCGCCCTCATCCCCTCCAAATAATCTCTGTTGATGCTGCAGTGTTAAGTTGGGTGACTAGCACTGCTACTGCATGTCAAAATATGCTTAGGGAAAATTTTATTTTTTCACCTGAATTTTCCATGACCCCGGGGTCATGTTTTTTTTGGCCAGAACCCCATTTTTCCATAATCGCCCTCATCCTCTCCCAATCAACTCCGTTGATGCTGCAGAGTATCCTTGCGTGACTAGCACTGCTACTGCATGTCAAAATTCTGGCTAGGGGAAATTTTATTTTTTCACCTGAATTTTCCATGACCCCGGGGTCATGTTTTTTTTTCCAGAACCCCATTTTTCCAAAATCGCCCTCATACTCTCCCAACCATCTCTGTTGATGCTGCAGTGTTTCCTTGGTTGAATAGCATTTCTCCTGCATGTCAAAATACTGCTTAGGGAAAATTTTATTTTTTCACATGAATTTTGAATGACCCCGGGGTAATGGATTTTTGGCCAGAAGACCATTTTCCCAAAATCGCCCTTATCCTCTCCCAATCAACTCTGTTGATGCTGCAGAGTTTACTTTGGTGTCTAGCACTGCTACTGCCTGTCAAAATTCCGCCTAGTGAAAATTTTATTTTTTCACATTAATTTTCTATGACCCTGGCATCATGGTGTTTTTGGCCAGATCCCCATTTTTCCAAAATCGCCCTCATGCCCTCCAAATAATCTCTGTTTAAGCTGAAGTGTTTCCTTGGGTGACTAGCACTGCTACTGCATGGCAAAATTCTGCCTAATGAAAATTTAATTTTTTCAAATTAATTTTCCATTACCACGGCGTCATGGTGTTTTTGGCCAGATCCCCATTTTTCCAAAATCGCCCTCATCCCCTCCAAATAATCTCTGTTTATGCTGAAGTGTTTCCTTGGGTGACTAGCACTGCTACTGCATGTCAAAATATGCTTAGGGAAAATTTTATTTTTTCACATGAATTTTGAATGACCCCGGGGTAATGGATTTTTGGCCGGAAAACCATTTTTCCAAAATCGCCCTCATCCTCTCCCAATCAACTCTGTTGAAGCTGCAGAGTTTCCTTGGGTGTCTAGCAATGCTACTGCATGTCAAAATTCTGGCTAGGGAAAATTTTATTTTTTCACCTGAATTTTGAATGACCCCGGGGTAATGGATTTTTGGCCAGAAGACCATTTTTCCAAAATCGTCCTCATCCTCTCCCAATCAACTCTGTTGATGCTGCAGAGTTTCCTTGGGTGTCTAGCACAGCTACTGCATGTAAAAATTCTGCCTAGTGAAAATTTTATTTTTTCACATTAATTTTCCATGACCCCGGTGTCATGGTGTTTTTGGCCAGATGCCCATTTTTCCAAAATCGCCCTCATCCCCTCTGTTGATGCTGTAGTGTTAACTTGGGTGTCTAGCACTGCTACTGCATGTCAAAATTCTGGCTAGGGGAAATTTTATATTTTCACCTGAATTTTCCATGACCCCGGGGTCATGTTTTTTTTTCCAGAACCCCATTTTTCCAAAATCGCAATCAACCTCTCCCAATCATCTCTGTTGATGCTGCAGAGTTTCCTTGGGTGAATAGCATTTCTCCTGCATGTCAAAATATCGCTTAGGGAAATTTTTGTTTTTTCACATGAATATTGAATGACGCCGGGGTAATGGATTTTTGGCCAAAAGACCATTTTTCCAAAATCGCAATCAACCCCTCCCAATCATATCTGTGGATGCTGCACAGTTACCTATGGTGAGTAGCACTGCTCCTGCATGTCAAAATTCTGCTTAGGGAAAGTTATTTTTTAACCTGAATTTTCCATGACCCCGGGTCATGGTTTTTTTGGCCAGAAACCCATTTTTCCAAAATTGCCCTCATCCTCTCCCAATCATCTCTGTTGATGCTGCAGAGTTTCCTTTGGTGTCTAGCACTGCTACTGCATGTCAAAATTCTGCCTAGTGAAAATTTTATTTTTTCACATTAATTTTCCTTGACCCCGGTGTCATGGTGTTCTTGGCCAGATCCCCATTTATCCAAAATCACCCTCATCCCCTCCAAATAATCTCTGTTGGTGCTGCAGTGTTAACTTGGGTGACTAGCACTGCTACTGAATGTCAAAATATGCTTACGAAAATTTTATTTTTTCACCTGAATTTTTCATGACCCCGGGGTCATGGTTTTTTTGGCCAGAGCCCCATTTTTCCAAAATCGCCCTCATCCTCTCCCAATCAACTCCGTTGATGCTGCAGAGTATACTTGGGTGTCTAGCACTGCTACTGCATGTCAAAATTCTGGCTAGGGGAAATTTTATTTTTTCACCTGAATTTTCCATGACCCCGGGGTCATGTTTTTTTTTCCAGAACCCCATTTTTTCAAAATCGCCTTCATACTATCCCAATCATTTCTGTTGATGCTGCAGAGTTTCCTTGGGTGAATAGCATTTCTCCTGCATGTCAAAATACTGCTTAGGGAAAATTTTATTTTTTCACATGAATTTTGAATGACCCCGGGGTATTGGATTTTTGGCCAGAAGACCATTTTTTCCAAAATCGCCCTTATCCTCTCCCAATCAACTCTGTTGATGCTGCAGAGTTTCCTATGGTGAGTAGCACTGCTCCTGCATGTCAAAATTCTGCCTAGGGAAAGTTTTTTATTCACCTGAATTTTGCCTGACCCCGGGGTCATGGTTTTTTTGGCCAGAACCCCATTTTTCCAAAATCGCCCTCAACCTTTCCCAATCATCTCTGTTGAAGCTGCAGAGTTTCCATGGGTTACTAGTACTACTCCTGCATGTCAATATTCTCCCTAGAAAATTTTTTTTTTTTCACCTGAATTTTCCATGACCCCGGGGTCATGGTTTTTTTGGCCAGAACCCCATTTTTCCAAAATTGCCCTCATCCTCTCCCAATCATCTCTGTTGTTGCTGCAGAGTTTCCTTTGGTGTCTAGCACTGCTACTGCATGTCAAAATTCTGCCTAGTGAAAATTTTATTTTTTCACATTAATTTTCAAGAACCCGGCGTCATGGTGTTTTTGGCCAGATCCCCATTTTTCCATATTCCAGATTTCCAGATCTCCATTTCCAGATCCCCCATATTATCCCAATCATCTCTGTTGATGCTGCAGAGTTTCCTTGGGTGAATAGCATTTCTCCTGCATGTCAAAATACTGCTTAGGGAAAATTTTATTTTTTCACATGAATTTTGAATGACCCCGGGGTAATGGATTTTTGGCCAGAAGACCAATTTTCCAAAATCGCCCTCATCCTCTCCCAATCATCTCTGTTGATGCTGCAGAGTTTACTTGGGTGACTAGCACTGCTACTGCATGTCAAAATATGCTTAGAGAAAATTTTATTTTTTCACCTGAATTTTCCATGACCCCTGGGTCATGATTTTTTCCAGAACCCCATTTTTCCAAAATCGCCTTCATACTCTCCCAATCAACTCCGTTGATGCTGCACAGTTACCTATGGTGAGTAGCACTGCTCCTGCATGTCAAAATACTGCCTAGGGAAAGTTTTTTTTTCACCTGAATTTTGCCTGACCCCGGGGTCATGGTTTCTTTGGCCAGAAACCCATTTTTCCAAAATTGCCCTCATCCTCTCCCAATCATCTCTGTTGATGCTGCAGAGTTTCCTTTGGTGTCTAGCACTGCTACTGCATTTCAAAATTCTGCCCAGTGAAAATTTTATTTTTTCACATTAATTTTCCATGACCCCGGTGTCATGGTGTTCTTGGCCAGATCCCCATTTTTCCAAAATCACCCTCATCCCCTCCAAATAATCTCTGTTGGTGCTGCAGTGTTAACTTGGGTGACTAGCACTGCTACTGAATGTCAAAATATGCTTACGAAAATTTTATTTTTTCACCTGAATTTTTCATGACCCCGTGGTCATGGTTTTTTTGGCCAGAACCCCATTTTTCCAAAATCGCCCTCATCCTCTCCCAATCAACTCCGTTGATGCTGCAGAGTATACTTGGGTGTCTAGCACTGCTACTGCATGTCAAAATTCTGGCTAGGGGAAATTTTATTTTTTCACCTGAATTTTCCATGACCCTGGGGTCATGTTTTTTTTTCCAGAACCCCATTTTTTCAAACTCGCCTTCATACTATCCCAATCATCTCTGTTGATGCTGCAGAGTTTCCTTGGGTGAATAGCATTTCTCCTGCATGTCAAAATACTGCTTAGGGAAAATTTTATTTTTTCACATGAATTTTGAATGACCAATCATCTCTGTTGAAGCTGCAGAGTTTCTTTGGGTTACTAGCACTACTACTGCATGTCAATATTCTCCCTAGAAAAAAATTTTTGATCAATTGTTGATGCTGCAGAGTTTCCTTGGGTGCATAGCATTTCTCCTGCATGTCAAAATACTGCATAGGGAAAATTTTATTTTTTCACCTGAATTTTCCATGACCCCGGGGTAATGGATTTTTGGCCAGAAGACCATTTTTCCAAAATCGCCCTTACCTCTCCCAATCAACTCTGTTGATGCTGCAGAGTTTCCTTAGGTGTCTAGCACTGCTACTGCATGTCAACATTCTGGCTACGGGAAATTTTATTTTTTCACCTGAATTTTCCATGACCCCGGGGTCAAGTTTTATTTTCCAGAACCCCATTTTTCCAAAATCGCCTTCATACTCTCCCAATCATCTCTGTTGATGCTGCAGAGTTTCCTTGGGTGAATAGCATTTCTCCTGCATGTCAAAATACTGCATAGGGAAATTTTTATTTTTTCACATGAATTTTGAATGACGCCGGGGTAATGGATTTTTCGCCAGAAGACCATTTTTCGAAAATCGCAATCAACCTCTCCCAATCATCTCTGTTGATGCTGCACAGTTACCTATGGTGAGTAGCACTGCTCCTGCATGTCATAATTCTGCCTAGGGAAAGTTTTTTTTTCACCTGAATTTTGCCTGACCCCGGGGTCATGATTTTTTTGGCCAGAACCCCATTTTTCCAAAATTGCCCTCATCCTCTCCCAATCATCTCTGTTGATGCTGCAGAGTTTCCTTTGGTGACTAGCACTGCTACTGCATGTCAAAATTCTGGCTAGGGGAAATTTTTATTTTTTCACATGAATTTTGAATGACGCTGGGGTAATGGATTTTTCGCCAGAAGACCATTTTTCCAAAATCGCCCTCAACCTTTCCCAATCATCTCTGTTGAAGCTGCAGAGTTTCCTTGGGTTACTAGCACTACTCCTGCATGTCAATATTCTCCGTAGAAAAAAATTTTTTTTTAACCTGAATTTTGCCTGATCCCGGGGTCATGGTTTTTTTGGCCAGAACCCCATTTTTCCAAAATCGCCCTCATCCTCTCCCAATCAACTCTGTTGATGCTGCAGAGTTTCCTTTGGTGTCTAGCACTGCTACTGCATGTCAAAATTCTGCCTAGTGAAAATTTTATTTTTTCACATTAATTTGCTATGTCCCCGGCATCATGGTGTTTTTGGCCAGATCCCCATTTTTCCAAAATCGCCCTCATCCCCTCCAAATAATCTCTGTTGATGCTGCAGAGTTTCCTTGGGTGTCTAGCACTGCTACTGCATGTCAAAATTCTGGCTAGGGGAAATTTTATTTCTTCACCATTATTTTCCATGACCCTGGGGTCATGTTTTTTTTTCCAGAACCCCATTTTTTCAAAATCGCCTTCATACTATCCCAATTATCTCTGTTGAAGCTGCAGTGTTTCCTTGGGTGACTAGCACTGCTACTGCATGTCAAAATATGCTTAGGGAAAATTTTATTTTTTCACCTGAATTATCCATGACTCCGGGGTCATGTTTTTTTTTCCAGAACCCCATTTTTCCAAAATCGCCCTCATACTCTCCCAATCAACTCCGTTGATGCTGCAGAGTTTCCTTGGGTGTCTAGCAATGCTACTGCATGTCAAAATTCTGGCTAGGGGAAATTTTATTTTTTCACCTGAATTTTCCATGACCCCGGTGTAATGGATTTTTGGCCAGAAGACCATTTTTCCAAAATCGCAATCAAACTCTCCCAATCATCTCTGTTGATGCTGCACAGTTACCTATGGTGAGTAGCACTGCTCCTGCATGTCAAAATTCTGCCTAGGGAAAGTTTTTTTTCACCTGAATTTTCCATGACCCCGGGGTCATGGTTTTTTTGGCCAGAACCCCATTTTTCCAAAATCGCCCTCATCCTCTCCCAATCAACTCCGTTGATGCTGCAGAGTTTCCTTGGGTGTCTAGCAATGCTACTGAATGTCAAAATTCTGCCTAGTGAAAATTTTATTTTTTCACATTAATTTTCCATGACCCCGGTGTCATGGTGTTTTTGGCTAGATCCCCATTTTTTCCAAAATCGCCCTCAACCCCTCCAAATAATCTCTGTTGATGCTGCAGTGTTAACTTCGGTGACTAGCACTGCTACTGAATGTCAAAATATGCTTAGGGAAAATTTTATTTTTTCATCTGAATTTTCCATGACCCCGGGGTCATGTTTTTTTTTTCCAGAACCCCATTTTTCCAAAATCGCACTCATCCTCTCCCAAACAACTCTGCTGATGCTGCAGAGTTTCCTTGGGTGTCTAGCACTGCTACTGCATGTCAAAATACTGCTTAGGGAAAATTTTATTATTTCACATGAATTTTGAATGACCCCGGGGCAATGGATTTTTGGCCAGAAGACCATTTTTCCAAAATCGCAATCAACCTCCCCCAATCATCTCTGTTGATGCTGCACAGTTACCTATGGCAAGTTGCACTGCACCTGCATGTCAAAATTCTACCTAGGGAAAGTTTTTTTTTAACCTGAACTTTGCCTGACCCTGGGGACATGGTTTTTTTGGCCAGAACCCCATTTTTCCAAAATCTTCCTCAAACTTTCCCAATCATCTTTGTTGAAGCTGCAGAGTTTCCATGGGTTACTAGCACTACTCCTGCATGTCAATATTCTCCCTAGAAAAAAATTTTTTTTTCACCTGAATTTTCCATGACCCCGGGGTCATGGTTTTTTTGGACAGAACCCCATTTTTCCAAAATTGCCTTCATCCTCTCCCAATCATCTCTGTTGTTGCTGCAGAGTTTCCTTAGGTGTCTAGCACTGCTACTGCATTTCAAAATTCTGCCTAGTGAAAATTTTATTTTTTCACATTAATTTTCCATGACTCTGGGGCCATGTTTTTTTTTGGCCAGAACCCCATTTTTTCCAAAATCGCCCTCATCCTCTCCCAATCAACTCCGTTGATGCTGCAGAGTTTCCTTGGGTGTCTAGCACTGCTACTGCATGTCAAAATTCTGGCTAGGGGAAATTTTATTTTTTCACCTGAATTTTCCATGACCCCGGGGTCATGTTTTTTTTTCCAGAACCCCATTTTTCCAAAATCGCCCTCATACTCTCCCAATCATCTCTGTTGATGCTGCAGAGCTTCCTTGGGTGAATAGCATTTCTCCTGCATGTCAAAATACTGCTTAGGGAAAATTTTATTTTTTCACATGAATTTTGAATGACCCCGGGGTAATGGATTTTTGGCCAGAAGACCATTTTTCCAAAATCGCCCTTATCCTCTCCCAATCAACTCTGTTGATGCTGCAGAGTTTCCTTGGGTGTCTAGCACTGCTACTGCATGTCAACATTCTGGCTAGGGGAAATTTTATTTTTTCACCTGAATTTTCCATGACCCCGGGGTCATGTTTTTTTTTCCAGAACTCCATTTTTCCAAAATCGCCTTCATACTCTCCCAATCATCTCTGTTGATGCTGCAGAGTTTCCTTGGGTGAATAGCATTTCTCCTGCATGTCAAAATACTGCTTAGGGAAAATTTTATTTTTTCACATGAATTTTGAATGACCCCGGGGTAATGGATTTTTGGCCAGAAGTCCATTTTTCCAAAATCGTCCTCATCATCTCCCAATCAACTCTCTTGATGCTGCAGAGTTTCCTTGGGTGTCTAGCACTGCTACTGCATGTCAAAATTCTGCCTAGTGAAAATTTTATTTTTTCACATTAATTTTCCATGACCCCGGGGTCATGTTTTTTTTTTCCAGAACCCCATTTTTCCAAAAACGCAATCAACCTCTCCCAAACTTTCCATGTCATAGTGTTTTTGGCCAGATGCCCATTTTTCCAAAATCGCCCTCAACCTTTCCCAATCATCTCTGTTGAAGCTGCAGAGTTTCCATGGATTACTAGCAAAACTCCTGCATATCACTATTCTCCCTAGAAAAAAATTTTTTTTTCACATTAATTTTCCATGACCCCGGTGTCATGGTATTTTGGGCCAGATCCCCATTTTTCCAAAATCGCCCTCATCCCCTCCAAATAATCTCTGTTGATGCTGCAGAGTTTCCTTGGGTGAATAGCATTTCTCCTGCATGTCAAAATACTGCTTAGGGAAAATTTTTATTTTTCACCTGAATTTTGAATGACCCCGGGGTAATGGATTTTTGGCCAGAAGACCATTTTTCCAAAATCGCAATCAACCTCTCCCAATCATCTCTGTTGATGCTGCACAGTTACCTAGGGTGAGTAGCACTGCTCCTGCATGTCAAAATTCTGCTTAGGGAAAGTTTTTTTTTAACCTGAATTTTCCATGACTCTGGGGTCATGGTTTATTTGGCCAGAACCCCATTTTTCCAAAATCGCACTCAACCTTTCCCAATCATCTCTGTTAAAGTTGCAGAGTTTCCTTGGGTTGCTAGCACTACTCCTGCATGTTAATATTCTCCCTAGAAAAAATTTTTTTTTTCACCTGAATTTTCCATGACCCCGGGGTCATGGATTTTTTGGCCAGAACCCCATTTTTCCAAAATTGCCCTCATCCTCTCCCAATCATCTCTGTTGATGCTGCAGAGTTTCCTTTGGTGTCTAGCACTGCTACTGCATGTCAAAATTCTGCCTAGTGATAATTTTATTTTTTCACATTAATTTTCCATGACCCCGGTGTCATGGTGTTTTTGGCCAGATCCCCATTTTTCCAAAATCACCCTCATCCCCTCCAAATAATCTCTGTTGATGCTGCAGTGTTAACTTGGGTGACTAGCACTGCTACTGAATGTCAAAATATGCTTAGTGATAATTTTATTTTTTCACATTAGTTTTCCATGACCCCGGTGTCATGGTGTTTTTGGCCAGAACCCCATTTTTCCAAAATCGCCTTCATACTCTCCCAATCTTCTCTGTTCATGCTGCACAGTTACCTATGGTGAGTAGCACTGCTCCTGCATGTCAAAATTCTGCCTAGGGAAAGTTTTTTTTTAACCTGAATTTTCCATGACTCCAGGGTCATGTTTTATTTGGCCAGAACCCCATTTTTCCAAAATTGCCCTCAATTTTTCCCAATCATCTCTGTTGAAGCTGCAGAGTTTCCTTGGGTTACTAGCACTACTCCTGCATGTCAATATTCTCCCTAGAAAAAAATTTTTTTTTAACCTGAATTTTGCCTGACTCCGGGGTAAAGGATTTTTGGCCAGAAGACCATTTTTCCAAAATCGCCCTCATCCTCTCCCAATCAACTCTGTTGATGCTGCAGAGTTTCCTTGGGTGTCTAGCAATGCTACTGCATGTCAAAATTCTGGCTAGGGGAAATTTTATTGTTTCACCTGAATTTTCCATGACCCCGGGGTCATGTATTTTTTTTCCAGAACCCCATTTTTCCAAAATCTCCCTCATACTCTCCCAATCATCTCTGTTGATGCTGCAGAGTTTCCTTGGGTGAATAGCATTTCTCCTGCATGTTAAAATACTGCTTAGGGAAAATTTTTATTTTTCACCTGAATTTTGAATGACCCCGGGGTAATGGATTTTTGGCCAGAAGACCATTTTTCCAAAATCGCAATCAACGTCTCCCAATCATCTCTGTTGATGCTGCACAGTTACCTATGGTGAGTAGCACTGCTCCTGCATGTCAAAATTCTGCCTAGGGAATGTTTTTTTTTAACCTGAATTTTCCAGGTCCCCGGGTCATGGTTTTTTTGGCCAGAACCCCATTTTTCCAAAATTGCCCTCATCCTCTCCCAATGCTCTCTGTTGATGCTGCAGAGCTTCCTTTGGTGTCTAGAACTGCTACTTCATGTCAAAATTCTGCCTAGGGAAAGTTTTTTTTTCACCTGGTTTTTCCATGACCCCGGGGTCATGTCGTTTTTTTCCAGAACCCCATTTTTCAAAAATCGCCCTCATACTCTCCCAATCATCTCTGTTGATGCTGCAGAGTTTCCTTGGGTGAATAGCATTTCTCCTGCATGTCAAAATACTGCTTAGGGAAAATTTTATTTTTTCTAATGAATTTTGAATGACCCCGGGGTAATGGATTTTTGGCCCGAAGACCATTTTTCCAAAATCGCAATCAACCTCTTCCAATCATCTCTGTTGATGCTGCACAGTTACCTATGTTGAGTAGCACTGCTCCTGCATGTCAAAATTCTGCCTAGGGAAAGTTTTTTTTTCACCTGAATTTTGCCTGACCCCGGGGTCATGGTTTTTTTTGCCAGAACCCCATTTTTCCAAAATCGCACTCAACCTTTCCCAATCATCTCTATTGAAGCTGTAGAGTTTCCATGGGTTACTAGCACTACTCCTGCATGTCAATATTCTCCCTAGAAAAAAAAATTTTTTTCACCTGAATTTTCCATGACCCCGGGGTCATGTTTTTTTTTCCAGAACCCCATTTTTCCAAAATCGCCTTCATACTCTCCCAATCATCTCTGTTGATGCTGCAGAGTTTCCTTGGGTAAATAGCATTTCTCCTGCATGTCAAAATACTGCTTAGGAAAATTTTTATTTTTTCACATGAATTTTGAATTACCCCGTGGTAATGGATTTTTGGCCAGAAGACCATTTTTCCAAAATCGCAATCAAACTCTCCCAATCATCTCTGTTGATGCTGCACAGTTACCTATGGTGAGTAGCACTGCTCCTGCATGTCAAAATTCTGCCTAGGGAAAGTTTTTTTTTCACCTGAATTTTGCCTGACCCCGGGGTCATGGTTTCTTTGGCCAGAACCCCATTTTTCCAAATTTGCCCTCATCCTCTCCCAATCATCTCTGTTGATGCTGCAGAGTTTCCTTTGGTGTCTAGCACTGCTACTGCATGTCAAAATTATGCCTAGTGAAAATTTAATTTTTTCACATTAATTTTCTATGAACCCGGCGTCATGGTGTTTTTGGCCAGATCCCCATTTTTCCAAAATCGCCCTCATCCCCTCCAAATAATCACTGTTGATGCTGCAGTGTTTCCTTGGGTGACTAGCACTGCTACTGCATGTCAAAATATGCTTAGGGAAAATTTTATTTTTTCACCTGAATTTTCCATGACTCCGGGGTCATGTTTTTTTTGGCTAGAACCCCATTTTTCCAAAATCGCCCTCATCCTCTCCCAATCATCTCTGTTGATGCTGCAGAGTTTCCTTGGGTGTCTAGCACTGCTACTGCATGTCAAAATTCTGGCTAGGGGAAATTTTATTTTTTCACCTGGTTTTTCCATGACCCCGGGGTCATGTCTTTTTTTTCCAGAACCCCATTTTTCAAAAATCGCCCTCATACTCTCCCAATCATCTCTGTTGATGCTGCAGAGTTTCCTTGGGTGAATAGCATTTCTCCTGCATGTCAAAATACTGCTTAGGGAAAATTTTATTTTTTCACATGAATTTTGAATGACCCCGGGGTAATGGATTTTTGGCCAGAAGACCATTTTTCCAAAATCGCAATCAACCTCTCCCAATCATCTCTGTTGATGCTGCACAGTTACCTATGTTCAGTAGCACTGCTCCTGCATGTCAAAATTCTGCCTAGGGAAAGTTTTTTTTTCACCTGAATTCTGCCTGACCCCGGGGTCATGGTTTTTTTGGCCAGAACCCCATTTTTCCAAAATCGCCCTCAACCTTTCCCAATCATCTCTGTTGAAGCTGCAGAGTTTCCATGGGTTACTAGCACGACTCCTGCATGTAAATATTCTTCGAAGAAAAAATTTTATTTTTCACCTGAATTTTCCATGACCCCGGGTCATGGTCTTTTTGGCCAGAACCCCATTTTTCCAAAATTGCCCTCATCCTCTCCCAATAGTCTCTGTTGTTGCTGCAGAGTTTCCTTTGGTGTCTAGCACTGCTACTGCATGGTAAAATTCTGCCTAGTGAAAATTTTATTTTTTCACATTAATTTTCCATGACCCCGGTGTCATGCTGTTTTTGGCCAGATCCCCATTTTTCCAAAATCGCCCTCATCCCCTCCAAATAATCTCTGTTGATGCTGCAGTGTTAACTTGTGTGACTAGCACTGCTACTGCATGTCAAAATATGCTTAGGGAAAATTTTATTTTTTCACCTGAATTTTCCATGACCCCGGGTCATGGTTTTTTTGGCCAGAACCCCATTTTTCCAAAATTGCCCTCATCCTCTCCCAATCATCTCTGTTGATGCTGCAGAGTTTCCTTGGGTGAATAGCATTTCTCCTGCATGTCGAAATACTGCTTAGGGAAAATTTTACTTTTTCACATGAATTTTGAATGACCCCGGAGTCATGGTGTTTTTGGCCAGATCCCCATTTTTTACAAAATCGCCCTCATCCTCTCCCAATCAACTCTGTTGATGCTGCAGTGTTAACTTGGGTGACTAGCACTGCTACTGCATGTCAAAATTCTGCCTAGGGAAATTTTTTTTTCACCTGAATTTTCCATGGTCATGTTTTTTTTGGCCAGAACCCCATTTTTCCAAAATCGCCCTCATCCTCTCCCAATCAACTCCGTTGATGCTGCAGAGTTTCCTTGGGTGTCTAGCACTGCTACTGCATGTCAAAATTCTGGATAGGGGAAATTTTATTTTTTCACCTGAATTTTCCATGACCCCGGGGTCATGTTTTTTTTTCCAGAACCCCATTTTTCCAAAATCGCCCTCATACTCTCCCAATCATCTCTGTTGATGCTGCAGAGTTTCCTTGGGTGAATAGCATTTCTCCTGCATGTCGAAATAATGCTTAGGGAAAATTTTATTTTTTCACATGAATTTTGAATGACCCCGGGGTAATGGATTTTTGGCCAGAAGACCATTTTTCCAAAATCGCAATCAACCTCTACCAATCATCACTGTTGATGCTGCACAGTTACCTATGGTGAGTAGCACTGCTCCTGCATGTCAAAATTCTGCCTAGGGAAAGTTTTTTTTTCACCTGAATTTTGCCTGACCCCGGGGTCATGGTTTTTTGGCCAGAACCCCATTTTTCCAAAATCACCCTCAACCTTTCCCAATCATCTCTGTTGAAGCTGCATAGTTTCCATGGGTTACTAGCACTACTCCTGCATTTAAATATTCTCCCTGGAAAAAAAAAATTTTTTCACCTGAATTTTGCCTGACCCCGGGGTCATGGTTTTTTTGGCCAGAACCCCATTTTTCCAAAATTGCCCTCATTCTCACCCAATCATCTCTGTTGATGCTGCAGAGTTTCCTTTGGTGTCTAGCACTGATACTGCCTGTCAAAATTCCACCTAGTGAAAATTTTATTTTTTCACATTAATTTTCTATGACCCCGGCGTCATGGTGTTTTTGGCCAGATCCCCATTTTTCCAAAATCGCCCTCATCCCCTCCAAATAATCTCTGTTGATGCTGCAGTGTTTCCTTGGGTGACTAGCACTGCTACTGCATGTCAAAAAATGCTTAGGGAAAATTTTATTTTTTCACCTGAATTTTGCCTGACCCCGGGGTCATGGTTTTTTTGGCCAGAACCCCATTTTTCCAAAATCGCCCTCAACCTTTCCAAATCATCTCTGTAGAAGCTGCAGATTTTCCTTGGGTTACTAGCACTTCTCCCGCATTTCAAATTTATGCCTGGGGAAAATTTTATTTTTTCACCTGAATTTCGCATAACCCCGGGGTCATGTTTTTTGGGTCAGAACACCATTTTTCCAAAATCGTCCTCATCCCCTGCCAATCATCTCTGTTGATACTGCAGAGTTTACTTGGGTAACTAGCATCGCTCCTGCATGTCAAAATTCTGCCTAGAAAAAAAAAAAATTTCACCTGAATGTTGCATGATCCCGGGGTCCTGTTTTTTGGGCCAGAACCCCTTTTTTCCAAAATCGCCCTCAACCTCTCCCAATCATCTCTGTTGAAGCTGCAAAGTTTCCTTTGGTTACTAGGACTTCTCCTGCATGTCAATATACTGCTTAGGGAAAATTTTATATTTTCACAAGAATTTTGAATGACCCCGGGTAATGGATTTTTGGCCAGAAGCCCATTTTTCCTAAATTGCCCTCAACCTCTCCCAATCATCTCTGTTGATGCTGCAGAGTTACCTTTGGTGAGTAGCACTGCTTCTGCATGTCAAAATTCTCCCTAGAAAAAATTTTTTGACCTGAATTTTCCATGAACCCGGGGTCATAGTTATTTGGCCAGAACCCCATTTTTTTCAAAATCGCCCTCATCGTCTCCCAATCATCTCTGTTGTTGCTGCAGAGTTTCCTTGGGTGACTAGCACTGCTACTGCATGTCAAAATTCTGCCTAGGGAAAATTTTATTTTTTCTCCTGAATTTTGCATGACAGCGGTGTCATGGTTTTTTTGGCCAAAACCCCATTTTTCGAAAATCGCCCTCAAACTATCCCAATCATCTCTGTTGAAGCTGCAGATTTTCCTTGGGTTACTAGCATTACACCTGCAAGTCAATATTCTCTCTAGAAAAAAATTATTTTTTCACCTGAATTTTCCATGACCCCGGGGTCATGGTTTTTTTAGCCAGAACCCCATTTTTCCAAAATTGACCTCAACCTCTAGCAATCATGTCTGTTGAAGCTGCAGAGTTTCCTTTGGTTACTATGACTTCTCCTGCATGTCAATATACTGCTTAGGGAAAATTTTATAATTTCACATGAATTTTGAATGACCCCGGGGTAATGGATTTTTGGCCAGAAGCCCATTTTTCCAAAATTGCCCTCAACCTCCCCCAATCATCTCTGTTGATGCTGCAGAGTTACCTTTGGTGAGTAGCACTGCTCCTGCATGTCAAAATTCTCCCTAGAAAAAAAAAAAATTTTAACCTGAAATTTCCATGACCCCGGGGTCATAGTTTTTTTGGCCAGAACCCCATTTTTTTCAAAATCGCCCTCATCCTCTCCCAATCATCTCTGTTGATGCTGCAGAGTTTCCTTGGGTGGCTAGCACTGCTACTGCATGTCAAAATTCTGCCTAGAAAAAAAAAAAATTTCAACTGAATTTTCCATGACCCCGGCATCATGGTTTCGTTGGGTTACCTTGGGTTACTAGCACTACTCCTGCAAGTCAATATTCTCCATAGAAAAAAATTATTTTTTCACCTGAATTTTCCATGACCCCGGGGTCATGGTTTTTTTGGCCAGAACCCCATTTTTCCAAAATTGCCCTCAACCTCACCCAATCATCTCTGTTGAAGCTGCAGAGTTTCCTTGGGTTACTAGCACTTCTCCTGCATGTCAAAATTCTCCCTAGAAAAAAAAAAAATTTCAACTGAATTTTCCATGACCCCGGCATCATGGTTTCATTGGGTTACCTTGGGTTACTAGCACTACTCCTGCAAGTCAATATTCTCCATAGAAAAAAATTATTTTTTCACCTGAATTTTCCATGACCCCGGTGTCATGGTTTCTTTGGCCAGAACCCCATTTTTTCAA
Source organism: Tiliqua scincoides (assembly GCF_035046505.1). Taxonomy (NCBI): domain Eukaryota; kingdom Metazoa; phylum Chordata; class Lepidosauria; order Squamata; family Scincidae; genus Tiliqua; species Tiliqua scincoides. The sequence goes on along the minus strand of NW_027101379.1, from coordinate 19,517 downwards.
AATCGCACTCATCCTCTCCCAATCATCTCTGTTGATGCTGCAGAGTTTCCTTGGTTGTCTAGCACTGCTACTGCATGTCAAAATTCTGCCTAGGGAAAATGATATTTTTTCACATTAATTTTCCATGACCCCGGCATCATGGTGTTTTTGGCCAGATCCCCATTTTTCCAAAATCGCCCTCAAACTATCCCAATCATCTCTGTTGAAGCTGCAGAGTTTACTTGGATTACTAGCATTACTCATGCAAGTCAATATTCTCCATAGAAAAAAATTATTTTTTCACCTGAATTTTCCATGACCCCGGGGTCATGGTTTTTTTGGCCAGAACCCCATTTTTTCAAAATCGCACTCATCCTCTCCCAACCATCTCTGTTGATGCTGCAGAGTTTCCTTGGTTGTCTATAACAGCTACTGCATGTCAAAATTCTGCCTAGGGAAAATGATATTTTTTCACATTAATTTTCCATGACCCCGGCATCATGGTATTTTTGGCCAGATCCCCATTTTTCCAAAATCGCCCTCAAACTATCCCAATCATCTCTGTTGAAGCTGCAGAGTTTCCTTGGGTTACTAGCATTACTCCTGCAAGTCAATATTCTTCATAGAAAAAAATTATTTTTTCACCTGAATTTTCCATGACCCCAGGGTCATGGTTTTTTTTGCCAGAACCCCATTTTTCCAAGATTGCCCTCAACCTCTCCCAATCATCTCTGTTGATGCTGCAGAGTTTCCTTGGGTGAATAGCATTTCTCCTGCATGTCGAAATACTGCTTAGGGAAAATTTTACTTTTTCACATGAATTTTGAATGACCCCGGGGTAATGGATTTTTGGCCAGTAGACCATATTTCTAAAATCGCCCTCATCCTCTCCCAATCAACTCTGTTGATGCTGCAGAGTTTCCTTGGGTTTCTAGCACTGCTACTGCATGTCAAATTTCTGCCTAAGGAAAGATTTTTTTTAACCTGAATTTTGCCTGACCCCGGGGTCATGGTTTTTTTGGCCAGAACCCCATTTTTCCAAAATCGCCCTCAACCTTTCCCAATCATCTCTGTTGAAGCTGCAGAGTTTCCATGGGTTACTAGCACGACTCCTGCATGTAAATATTCTTCGAAGAAAAAATTTTATTTTTCACCTGAATTTTCCATGACCCCGGGTCATGGTCTTTTTGGCCAGAACCCCATTTTTCCAAAATTGCCCTCATCCTCTCCCAATAGTCTCTGTTGTTGCTGCAGAGTTTCCTTTGGTGTCTAGCACTGCTACTGCATGGTAAAATTCTGCCTAGTGAAAATTTTATTTTTTCACATTAATTTTCCATGACCCCGGTGTCATGCTGTTTTTGGCCAGATCCCCATTTTTCCAAAATCGCCCTCATCCCCTCCAAATAATCTCTGTTGATGCTGCAGTGTTAACTTGTGTGACTAGCACTGCTACTGCATGTCAAAATATGCTTAGGGAAAATTTTATTTTTTCACCTGAATTTTCCATGACCCCGGGTCATGGTTTTTTTTGGCCAGAACCCCATTTTTCCAAAATTGCCCTCATCCTCTCCCAATCATCTCTGTTGATGCTGCAGAGTTTCCTTGGGTGAATAGCATTTCTCCTGCATGTCGAAATACTGCTTAGGGAAAATTTTACTTTTTCACATGAATTTTGAATGACCCCGGAGTCATGGTGTTTTTGGCCAGATCCCCATTTTTTACAAAATCGCCCTCATCCTCTCCCAATCAACTCTGTTGATGCTGCAGTGTTAACTTGGGTGACTAGCACTGCTACTGCATGTCAAAATTCTGCCTAGGGAAATTTTTTTTTCACCTGAATTTTCCATGGTCATGTTTTTTTTGGCCAGAACCCAATTTTTCCAAAATCGCCCTCATCCTCTCCCAATCAACTCCGTTGATGCTGCAGAGTTTCCTTGGGTGTCTAGCACTGCTACTGCATGTCAAAATTCTGGATAGGGGAAATTTTATTTTTTCACCAGAATTTTCCATGACCCCGGTGTCATGGTGTTTTTGGCCAGATCCCCATTTTTCCAAAATCGCAATCAACCTCTTCCAATCATCTCTGTTGATGCTGCACAGTTACCTATGGTGAGTAGCATTGCTCCTGCATGTCAAAATTCTGCCTAGGGAAATTTTTTTTTCACCTGAATTTTCCATGGTCATGTTTTTTTTGGCCAGAACCCCATTTTTCCAAAATCGCCCTCATCCTCTCCCAATCAACTCCGTTGATGCTGCAGAGTTTCCTTGGGTGTCTAGCACTGCTACTGCATGTCAAAATTCTAGATAGGGGAAATTTTATTTTTTCACCTGAATTTTCCATGACCCCGGGGTCATGTTTTTTTTTCCAGAACCCCATTTTTCCAAAATCGCCCTCATACTCTCCCAATCATCTCTGTTGATGCTGCAGAGTTTCCTTGGGTGAATAGCATTTCTCCTGCATGTCGAAATAATGCTTAGGGAAAATTTTATTTTTTCACATGAATTTTGAATGACCCCGGGGTAATGGATTTTTGGCCAGAAGACCATTTTTCCAAAATCGCAATCAACCTCTTCCAATCATCTCTGTTGATGCTGCACAGTTACCTATGGTGAGTAGCATTGCTCCTGCATGTCAAAATTCTGCCTAGGGAAATTTTTTTTTCACCTGAATTTTCCATGGTCATGTTTTTTTTGGCCAGAACCCCATTTTTCCAAAATCGCCCTCATCCTCTCCCAATCAACTCCGTTGATGCTGCAGAGTTTCCTTGGGTGTCTAGCACTGCTACTGCATGTCAAAATTCTAGATAGGGGAAATTTTATTTTTTCACCTGAATTTTCCATGACCCCGGGGTCATGTTTTTTTTTCCAGAACCCCATTTTTCCAAAATCGCCCTCATACTCTCCCAATCATCTCTGTTGATGCTGCAGAGTTTCCTTGGGTGAATAGCATTTCTCCTGCATGTCGAAATAATGCTTAGGGAAAATTTTATTTTTTCACATGAATTTTGAATGACCCCGGGGTAATGGATTTTTGGCCAGAAGACCATTTTTCCAAAATCGCAATCAACCTCTACCAATCATCACTGTTGATGCTGCACAGTTACCTATGGTGAGTAGCACTGCTCCTGCATGTCAAAATTCTGCCTAGGGAAAGTTTTTTTTTACCTGAATTTTGCCTGACCCCGGGGTCATGGTTTTTTGGCCAGAACCCCATTTTTCCAAAATCACCCTCAACCTTTCCCAATCATCTCTGTTGAAGCTGCATAGTTTCCATGGGTTACTAGCACTACTCCTGCATTTAAATATTCTCCCTGGAAAAAAAAAATTTTTTCACCTGAATTTTGCCTGACCCCGGGGTCATGGTTTTTTTGGCCAGAACCCCATTTTTCCAAAATTGCCCTCATTCTCACCCAATCATCTCTGTTGATGCTGCAGAGTTTCCTTTGGTGTCTAGCACTGATACTGCCTGTCAAAATTCCACCTAGTGAAAATTTTATTTTTTCACATTAATTTTCTATGACCCCGGCGTCATGGTTTTTTTGGCCAGAACCCCATTTTTCCAAAATCGCCCTCAACCTTTCCAAATCATCTCTGTAGAAGCTGCAGATTTTCCTTGGGTTACTAGCACTTCTCCCGCATTTCAAATTTATGCCTGGGGAAAATTTTATTTTTTCACCTGAATTTCGCATAACCCCGGGGTCATGTTTTTTGGGTCAGAACACCATTTTTCCAAAATCGTCCTCATCCCCTGCCAATCATCTCTGTTGATACTGCAGAGTTTACTTGGGTAACTAGCATCGCTCCTGCATGTCAAAATTCTGCCTAGAAAAAAAAAAAATTTCACCTGAATGTTGCATGATCCCGGGGTCCTGTTTTTTGGGCCAGAACCCCTTTTTTCCAAAATCGCCCTCAACCTCTCCCAATCATCTCTGTTGAAGCTGCAAAGTTTCCTTTGGTTACTAGGACTTCTCCTGCATGTCAATATACTGCTTAGGGAAAATTTTATATTTTCACAAGAATTTTGAATGACCCCGGGTAATGGATTTTTGGCCAGAAGCCCATTTTTCCTAAATTGCCCTCAACCTCTCCCAATCATCTCTGTTGATGCTGCAGAGTTACCTTTGGTGAGTAGCACTGCTTCTGCATGTCAAAATTCTCCCTAGAAAAAATTTTTTAACCTGAATTTTCCATGAACCCGGGGTCATAGTTATTTGGCCAGAACCCCATTTTTTTCAAAATCGCCCTCATCGTCTCCCAATCATCTCTGTTGTTGCTGCAGAGTTTCCTTGGGTGACTAGCACTGCTACTGCATGTCAAAATTCTGCCTAGGGAAAATTTTATTTTTTCTCCTGAATTTTGCATGACAGCGGTGTCATGGTTTTTTTGGCCAAAACCCCATTTTTCGAAAATCGCCCTCAAACTATCCCAATCATCTCTGTTGAAGCTGCAGATTTTCCTTGGGTTACTAGCATTACACCTGCAAGTCAATATTCTCTCTAGAAAAAAATTATTTTTTCACCTGAATTTTCCATGACCCCGGGGTCATGGTTTTTTTAGCCAGAACCCCATTTTTCCAAAATTGACCTCAACCTCTAGCAATCATGTCTGTTGAAGCTGCAGAGTTTCCTTTGGTTACTATGACTTCTCCTGCATGTCAATATACTGCTTAGGGAAAATTTTATAATTTCACATGAATTTTGAATGACCCCGGGGTAATGGATTTTTGGCCAGAAGCCCATTTTTCCAAAATTGCCCTCAACCTCCCCCAATCATCTCTGTTGATGCTGCAGAGTTACCTTTGGTGAGTAGCACTGCTCCTGCATGTCAAAATTCTCCCTAGAAAAAAAAAAAATTTTTAACCTGAAATTTCCATGACCCCGGGGTCATAGTTTTTTTGGCCAGAACCCCATTTTTTTCAAAATCGCCCTCATCCTCTCCCAATCATCTCTGTTGATGCTGCAGAGTTTCCTTGGGTGGCTAGCACTGCTACTGCATGTCAAAATTCTGCCTAGAAAAAAAAAAAATTTCAACTGAATTTTCCATGACCCCGGCATCATGGTTTCGTTGGGTTACCTTGGGTTACTAGCACTACTCCTGCAAGTCAATATTCTCCATAGAAAAAAATTATTTTTTCACCTGAATTTTCCATGACCCCGGGGTCATGGTTTTTTTGGCCAGAACCCCATTTTTCCAAAATTGCCCTCAACCTCACCCAATCATCTCTGTTGAAGCTGCAGAGTTTCCTTGGGTTACTAGCACTTCTCCTGCATGTCAAAATTCTCCCTAGAAAAAAAAAAAATTTCAACTGAATTTTCCATGACCCCGGCATCATGGTTTCATTGGGTTACCTTGGGTTACTAGCACTACTCCTGCAAGTCAATATTCTCCATAGAAAAAAATTATTTTTTCACCTGAATTTTCCATGACCCCGGTGTCATGGTTTCTTTGGCCAGAACCCCATTTTTTCAAAATCGCACTCATCCTCTCCCAATCATCTCTGTTGATGCTGCAGAGTTTCCTTGGTTGTCTAGCACTGCTACTGCATGTCAAAATTCTGCCTAGGGAAAATGATATTTTTTCACATTAATTTTCCATGACCCCGGCATCATGGTGTTTTTGGCCAGATCCCCATTTTTCCAAAATCGCCCTCAAACTATCCCAATCATCTCTGTTGAAGCTGCAGAGTTTACTTGGATTACTAGCATTACTCATGCAAGTCAATATTCTCCATAGAAAAAAATTATTTTTTCACCTGAATTTTCCATGACCCCGGGGTCATGGTTTTTTTGGCCAGAACCCCATTTTTTCAAAATCGCACTCATCCTCTCCCAACCATCTCTGTTGATGCTGCAGAGTTTCCTTGGTTGTCTATAACAGCTACTGCATGTCAAAATTCTGCCTAGGGAAAATGATATTTTTTCACATTAATTTTCCATGACCCCGGCATCATGGTATTTTTGGCCAGATCCCCATTTTTCCAAAATCGCCCTCAAACTATCCCAATCATCTCTGTTGAAGCTGCAGAGTTTCCTTGGGTTACTAGCATTACTCCTGCAAGTCAATATTCTTCATAGAAAAAAATTATTTTTTCACCTGAATTTTCCATGACCCCAGGGTCATGGTTTTTTTTGCCAGAACCCCATTTTTCCAAGATTGCCCTCAACCTCTCCCAATCATCTCTGTTGATGCTGCAGAGTTTCCTTGGGTGACTAGCACTGCTACTGCATGTCAAAATTCTGCCTAGGGAAAATTTTATTTTTTCACCTGAATTTTGCATGACCCCGGGGTCATGTTTTTTTTGGCCAAAACCCCATTTTTCCAAAATCGCCCTCAAACAATCCAAATCATCTCTGTTGAAGCTGCAGAGTTTCCTTGGGTTACTAGCACTTTTCCTGCATGTCAAACTTCTAACTAGGGAAAAAAAAATTTCAACTGAATTTTCTATGACCCCGGCGTCATGGTTTCCTTGGGTTACCTTGGGTTACTAGCACTACTCCTGCAAGTCAATATTCTCCATAGAAAAAAATTATTTTTTCACCTGAATTTTCCATGACCCCGGTGTCATGGTTTTTTTGGCCAGAACCACATTTTTTTCAGAATCACCCTCATCCTCTCCCAATCATCTCTGTTGATGCTGCAGAGTTTACTTGGGTGACTAGCACTGCTACTGCATGTCAAAATTCTGCCTAGGGAAAATTTTATTTTTTCACCTGAATTTTGCATGACCCCGGGGTCATGGTTTTTTTCGCCAAAACCCCATTTTTCCAAAATCGCCCTCAAACTATCCCAATCATCTCTGTTGAAGCTGCAGAGTTTCCTTGGGTTACTAGCATTACTCCTGCAAGTCAATATTCTCCCTAGAAAAAAATTATTTTTTCACCTGAATTTTCCATGACCCCGGGGTCATGGTTATTTTGGCCAGAACCCCATTTTTCCAAAATTGCCCTCAACCTCACCCAATCATCTCTGTTGAAGCTGCAGAGTTTCCTTGGGTTACTAGCTCTTCTCCTGCATGTCAAAATTCTCCCTAGAAAAAAAAAAAATTTCAACTGAATTTTCCATGACCCCGGCATCATGGTTTCGTTGGGTTACCTTGGGTTACTAGCACTACTCCTGCAAGTCAATATTCTCCATAGAAAAAAATTATTTTTTCACCTGAATTTTCCATGACCCCGGTGTCATGGTTTCTTTGGCCAGAACCCCATTTTTTCAAAATCGCACTCATCCTCTCCCAATCATCTCTGTTGATGCTGCAGAGTTTCCTTGGTTGTCTAGCACTGCTACTGCATGTCAAAATTCTGCCTAGGGAAAATGATATTTTTTCACATTAATTTTCCATGACCCCGGCATCATGGTATTTTTGGCCAGATCCCCATTTTTCCAAAATCGCCCTCAAACTATCCCAATCATCTCTGTTGAAGCTGCAGAGTTTCCTTGGGTTACTAGCATTACTCCTGCAAGTCAATATTCTTCATAGAAAAAAATTATTTTTTCACCTGAATTTTCCATGACCCCAGGGTCATGGTTTTTTTTGCCAGAACCCCATTTTTCCAAGATTGCCCTCAACCTCTCCCAATCATCTCTGTTGATGCTGCAGAGTTTCCTTGGGTGACTAGCCCTGCTACTGCATGTCAAAATTCTGCCTAGGGAAAATTTTATTTTTTCACCTGAATTTTGCATGACCCCGGGGTCATGTTTTTTTTGGCCAAAACCCCATTTTTCCAAAATCGCCCTCAAACAATCCAAATCATCTCTGTTGAAGCTGCAGAGTTTCCTTGGGTTACTAGCACTTTTCCTGCATGTCAAACTTCTAACTAGGGAAAAAAAAAATTTCAACTGAATTTTCTATGACCCCGGCGTCATGGTTTCCTTGGGTTACCTTGGGTTACTAGCACTACTCCTGCAAGTCAATATTCTCCATAGAAAAAAATTATTTTTTCACCTGAATTTTCCATGACCCCGGTGTCATGGTTTTTTTTGCCAGAACCCCATTTTTCCAAGATTGCCCTCATCCTGTCCCAATCATCTCTGTTGATGCTGCAGAGTTTCCTTGGGTTACTAGCACTGCTACTGCATGTCAAAATTATGCCTAGGGAATATTTTACTTTTTCACCTTAATTTTGCATGTCCCCGGGGTCATGGTTTTTTTGGCCAAAACCCCATTTTTCCAAAATTGCCGTCAAACTATCCCAATCATCTCTATTGAAGCTGCAGAGTTTCCTTGGGTTACTAGCACTTCTCCTGCATGTCAAAATTCTCCCTAGAAAAAAAAAAATTCAACTGAATTTTCCATGACCCTGGGGTCATATTTTTTTTGGCCAGAACCCCATTTTTTTCAAAATTGCCCTCATCCTCTCCCAATCATCTCTGTTGATGCTGCAGAGATTCCTTGGGTGACTAGCACTGCTACTGCATGTCAAAATTCTGCCTAGGGAAAATTTTATTTTTTCACCTGAATTTTGCATGACCCCGGGTTCATGGTTTTTTTGGCCAAAACCCCATTTTTCCAAAATCGTCCTCAAACTATCCCAATCATCTGTGTTGAAGCTGCAGAGTTTCCTAGGGTTCCTAGCATTACTACTGCAAGTCAATATTCTCTCTAGAAAAAAATTATTTTTTCACCTGAATTTTCCATGACCTGGGGTCATGGTTTTTTTTGCCAGAACCCCATTTTTCCAAAATTGCCCTCAACCTCTCGCAATCATCTCTGTTGAAGCTGCAGAGTTTCCTTTGGTTACTAGGACTTCTCCTGCATGTCAATATACTGCTTAGGGAAAATTTTCTATTTTCACATGAATTTTGAATGACCCCGGGGTAATGGATTTTTGGCCAGAAGCCCATTTTTCCAAAATTGCCCTCAACCTCTCCCAATCATCTCTGTTGATGCTGCAGAGTTACCTTTGATGAGTAGCACTGCTCCTGCATGTCAAAATTCTCCCTAGAAATAAAAAAAAAATTTTAACCTGAAATTTCCATGACCCCGGGGTCATAGTTTTTCTGGCCAGAACCCCATTTTTTTCAAAATCGCACTCATCCTCTCCCAACCATCTCTGTTGATGCTGCAGAGTTTCCTTGGTTGTCTATAACAGCTACTGCATGTCAAAATTCTGCCTAGGGAAAATGATATTTTTTCACATTAATTTTCCATGACCCCGGCATCATGGTATTTTTGGCCAGATCCCCATTTTTCCAAAATCGCCCTCAAACTATCCCAATCATCTCTGTTGAAGCTGCAGAGTTTCCTTGGGTTACTAGCATTACTCCTGCAAGTCAATATTCTTCATAGAAAAAAATTATTTTTTCACCTGAATTTTCCATGACCCCAGGGTCATGGTTTTTTTTGCCAGAACCCCATTTTTCCAAGATTGCCCTCAACCTCTCCCAATCATCTCTGTTGATGCTGCAGAGTTTCCTTGGGTGACTAGCACTGCTACTGCATGTCAAAATTCTGCCTAGGGAAAATTTTATTTTTTCACCTGAATTTTGCATGACCCCGGGGTCATGTTTTTTTTGGCCAAAACCCCATTTTTCCAAAATTGCCCTCAAACAATCCAAATCATCTCTGTTGAAGCTGCAGAGTTTCCTTGGGTTACTAGCACTTTTCCTGCATGTCAAACTTCTAACTAGGGAAAAAAAAATTTCAACTGAATTTTCTATGACCCCGGCGTCATGGTTTCCTTGGGTTACCTTGGGTTACTAGCACTACTCCTGCAAGTCAATATTCTCCATAGAAAAAAATTATTTTTCACCTGAATTTTCCATGACCCCGGTGTCATGGTTTTTTTTGCCAGAACCCATTTTTCCAAGATTGCCCTCATCCTGTCCCAATCATCTCTGTTGATGCTGCAGAGTTTCCTTGGGTTACTAGCACTGCTACTGCATGTCAAAATTATGCCTAGGGAATATTTTACTTTTTCACCTTAATTTTGCATGTCCCCGGGGTCATGGTTTTTTTGGCCAAAACCCCATTTTTCCAAAATTGCCGTCAAACTATCCCAATCATCTCTATTGAAGCTGCAGAGTTTCCTTGGGTTACTAGCACTTCTCCTGCATGTCAAAATTCTCCCTAGAAAAAAAAAAATTCAACTGAATTTTCCATGACCCTGGGGTCATATTTTTTTTGGCCAGAACCCCATTTTTTTCAAAATTGCCCTCATCCTCTCCCAATCATCTCTGTTGATGCTGCAGAGATTCCTTGGGTGACTAGCACTGCTACTGCATGTCAAAATTCTGCCTAGGGAAAATTTTATTTTTTCACCTGAATTTTGCATGACCCCGGGTTCATGGTTTTTTTGGCCAAAACCCCATTTTTCCAAAATCGTCCAAACTATCCCAATCATCTGTGTTGAAGCTGCAGAGTTTCCTAGGGTTCCTAGCATTACTACTGCAAGTCAATATTCTCTCTAGAAAAAAATTATTTTTTCACCTGAATTTTCCATGACCTGGGGTCATGGTTTTTTTTGCCAGAACCCCATTTTTCCAAAATTGCCCTCAACCTCTCGCAATCATCTCTGTTGAAGCTGCAGAGTTTCCTTTGGTTACTAGGACTTCTCCTGCATGTCAATATACTGCTTAGGGAAAATTTTCTATTTTCACATGAATTTGAATGTCCCCGGGGTAATGGATTTTTGGCCAGAAGCCCATTTTTCCAAAATTGCCCTCAACCTCTCCAATCATCTCTGTTGATGCTGCAGAGTTACCTTTGATGAGTAGCACTGCTCCTGCATGTCAAAATTCTCCCTAGAAATAAAAAAAAAATTTTAACCTGAAATTTCCATGACCCCGGGGTCATAGTTTTTCTGGCCAGAACCCCATTTTTTTCAAAATAGCCTCATCCTCTCCCAATCATCTCTGTTGATGCTGCAGAGTTTCCTTGGGAGGCTAGCACTGCTACTGCATGTCAAAATTGTGCCTAGGGAAAATTTTATTTTTTCACCTGAATTTTGCATGACCCCGGGGTCATGTTTTTTTTGGCCAAAACCCCATTTTTCCAAAATCGCCCTCAAACAATCCAAATCATCTCTGTTGAAGCTGCAGAGTTTCCTTGGGTTACTAGCACTTTTCCTTCATGTCAAAATTCTCCCTAGGGAAAAAAAATTTCAACTGAATTTTCTATGACCCCGGCGTCATGGTTTCCTTGGGTTACCTTGGGTTACTAGCACTACTCCTGCAAGTCAATATTCTCCATAGAAAAAAATTATTTTTTCACCTGAATTTTCCATGACCCCGGTGTCATGGTTTCTTTGGCCAGAACCCCATTTTTTCAAAATCGCACTCATCCTCTCCCAATCATCTCTGTTGATGCTGCAGAGTTTCCTTGGTTGTCTAGCACTGCTACTGCATGTCAAAATTCTGCCTAGGGAAAATGATATTTTTTCACATTAATTTTCCATGACCCCGGCATCATGGTGTTTTTGGCCAGATCCCCATTTTTCCAAAATCGCCCTCAAACTATCCCAATCATCTCTGTTGAAGCTGCAGAGTTTACTTGGATTACTAGCATTACTCATGCAAGTCAATATTCTCCATAGAAAAAAATTATTTTTTCACCTGAATTTTCCATGACCCCGGGGTCATGGTTTTTTTGGCCAGAACCCCATTTTTTCAAAATCGCACTCATCCTCTCCCAAACATCTCTGTTGATGCTGCAGAGTTTCCTTGGTTGTCTATAACAGCTACTGCATGTCAAAATTCTGCCTAGGGAAAATGATATTTTTTCACATTAATTTTCCATGACCCCGGCATCATGGTATTTTTGGCCAGATCCCCATTTTTCCAAAATCGCCCTCAAACTATCCCAATCATCTCTGTTGAAGCTGCAGAGTTTCCTTGGGTTACTAGCATTACTCCTGCAAGTCAATATCCTTCATAGAAAAAAATTATTTTTTCACCTGAATTTTCCATGACCCCAGGGTCATGGTTTTTTTTGCCAGAACCCCATTTTTCCAAGATTGCCCTCAACCTCTCCCAATCATCTCTGTTGATGCTGCAGAGTTTCCTTGGGTGACTAGCACTGCTACTGCATGTCAAAATTCTGCCTAGGGAAAATTTTATTTTTTCACCTGAATTTTGCATGACCCCGGGGTCATGTTTTTTTTGGCCAAAACCCCATTTTTCCAAAATTGCCCTCAAACAATCCAAATCATCTCTGTTGAAGCTGCAGAGTTTCCTTGGGTTACTAGCACTTTTCCTGCATGTCAAACTTCTAACTAGGGAAAAAAAAATTTCAACTGAATTTTCTATGACCCCGGCGTCATGGTTTCCTTGGGTTACCTTGGGTTACTAGCACTACTCCTGCAAGTCAATATTCTCCATAGAAAAAAATTATTTTTTCACCTGAATTTTCCATGACCCCGGTGTCATGGTTTTTTTGCCAGAACCCCATTTTTCCAAGATTGCCCTCATCCTGTCCCAATCATCTCTGTTGATGCTGCAGAGTTTCCTTGGGTTACTAGCACTGCTACTGCATGTCAAAATTATGCCTAGGGAATATTTTACTTTTTCACCTTAATTTTGCATGTCCCCGGGGTCATGGTTTTTTTGGCCAAAACCCCATTTTTCTAAAATTGCCGTCAAACTATCCCAATCATCTCTATTGAAGCTGCAGAGTTTCCTTGGGTTACTAGCACTTCTCCTGCATGTCAAAATTCTCCCTAGAAAAAAAAAAATTCAACTGAATTTCCATGACCCTGGGGTCATATTTTTTTTGGCCAGAACCCCATTTTTTTCAAAATTGCCCTCATCCTCTCCCAATCATCTCTGTTGATGCTGCAGAGATTCCTTGGGTGACTAGCACTGCTACTGCATGTCAAAATTCTGCCTAGGGAAAATTTTATTTTTTCACCTGAATTTTGCATGACCCCGGGTTCATGGTTTTTTTGGCCAAAACCCCATTTTTCAAAATCGTCCTCAAACTATCCCAATCATCTGTGTTGAAGCTGCAGAGTTTCCTAGGGTTCCTAGCATTACTACTGCAAGTCAATATTCTCTCTAGAAAAAAATTATTTTTTCACCTGAATTTTCCATGACCTGGGGTCATGGTTTTTTTTGCCAGAACCCCATTTTTCCAAAATTGCCCTCAACCTCTCGCAATCATCTCTGTTGAAGCTGCAGAGTTTCCTTTGGTTACTAGGACTTCTCCTGCATGTCAATATACTGCTTAGGGAAAATTTTCTATTTTCACATGAATTTTGAATGTCCCCGGGGTAATGGATTTTTGGCCAGAAGCCCATTTTTCCAAAATTGCCCTCAACCTCTCCCAATCATCTCTGTTGATGCTGCAGAGTTACCTTGATGAGTAGCACTGCTCCTGCATGTCAAAATTCTCCCTAGAAATAAAAAAAAAATTTTAACCTGAAATTTCCATGACCCCGGGGTCATAGTTTTTCTGGCCAGAACCCCATTTTTTTCAAAATAGCCCTCATCCTCTCCCAATCATCTCTGTTGATGCTGCAGAGTTTCCTTGGGAGGCTAGCACTGCTACTGCATGTCAAAATTGTGCCTAGGGAAAATTTTATTTTTTCACCTGAATTTTGCATGACCCCGGGGTCATGTTTTTTTTGGCCAAAACCCATTTTTCCAAAATCGCCCTCAAACAATCCAAATCATCTCTGTTGAAGCTGCAGAGTTTCCTTGGGTTACTAGCACTTTTCCTTCATGTCAAAATTCTCCCTAGGGAAAAAAAAATTTCAACTGAATTTTCTATGACCCCGGCGTCATGGTTTCCTTGGGTTACCTTGGGTTACTAGCACTACTCCTGCAAGTCAATATTCTCCATAGAAAAAAATTATTTTTTCACCTGAATTTTCCATGACCCCGGTGTCATGGTTTCTTTGGCCAGAACCCCATTTTTTCAAAATCGCACTCATCCTCTCCCAATCATCTCTGTTGATGCTGCAGAGTTTCCTTGGTTGTCTAGCACTGCTACTGCATGTCAAAATTCTGCCTAGGGAAAATGATATTTTTCACATTAATTTTCCATGACCCCGGCATCATGGTGTTTTTGGCCAGATCCCATTTTTCAAAATCGCCCTCAAACTATCCCAATCATCTCTGTTGAAGCTGCAGAGTTTACTTGGATTACTAGCATTACTCATGCAAGTCAATATTCTCCATAGAAAAAAATTATTTTTTCACCTGAATTTTCCATGACCCCGGGGTCATGGTTTTTTTGGCCAGAACCCATTTTTTCAAAATCGCACTCATCCTCTCCAAACATCTCTGTTGATGCTGCAGAGTTTCCTTGGTTGTCTATAACAGCTACTGCATGTCAAAATTCTGCCTAGGGAAAATGATATTTTTTCACATTAATTTTCCATGACCCCGGCATCATGGTATTTTTGGCCAGATCCCCATTTTTCCAAAATCGCCCTCAAACTATCCCAATCATCTCTGTTGAAGCTGCAGAGTTTCCTTGGGTTACTAGCATTACTCCTGCAAGTCAATATCCTTCATAGAAAAAAATTATTTTTCACCTGAATTTTCCATGACCCCAGGGTCATGGTTTTTTTTGCCAGAACCCCATTTTTCCAAGATTGCCCTCAACCTCTCCAATCATCTCTGTTGAAGCTGCAGAGTTTCCTTGGGGACTAGCACTGCTACTGCATGTCAAAATTCTCCCTAGAAAAAAAAAAATTTCAACTGAATTTTCCATGACCCCGGCATCATGGTTTCGTTGGGTTACCTTGGGTTACTAGCACTACTCCTGCAAGTCAATATTCTCCATAGAAAAAAATTATTTTTTCACCTGAATTTTCCATGACCCCGGTGTCATGTTTCTTTGGCCAGAACCCCATTTTTTCAAAATCGCACTCATCCTCTCCCAATCATCTCTGTTGATGCTGCAGAGTTTCCTTGGTTGTCTAGCACTGCTACTGCATGTCAAAATTCTGCCTAGGGAAAATGATATTTTTTCACATTAATTTCCATGACCCCGGCATCATGGTATTTTGGCCAGATCCCCATTTTTCCAAAATCGCCCTCAAACTATCCAATCATCTCTGTTGAAGCTGCAGAGTTTCCTTGGGTTACTAGCATTACTCCTGCAAGTCAATATTCTTCATAGAAAAAAATTATTTTTTCACCTGAATTTTCCATGACCCCAGGGTCATGGTTTTTTTTGCCAGAACCCCATTTTTCCAAGATTGCCCTCAACCTCTCCCAATCATCTCTGTTGATGCTGCAGAGTTTCCTTGGGTGACTAGCACTGCTACTGCATGTCAAAATTCTGCCTAGGGAAAATTTTATTTTTTCACCTGAATTTTGCATGACCCCGGGGTCATGTTTTTTTTGGCCAAAACCCCATTTTTCCAAAATCGCCCTCAAACAATCCAAATCATCTCTGTTGAAGCTGCAGAGTTTCCTTGGGTTACTAGCACTTTTCTGCAAGTCAATATTCTCCTAGAAAAAAATTATTTTTTCACCTGAATTTTCCATGACCCCGGGGTCATGGTTATTTTGGCCAGAACCCATTTTTCCATGATTGCCCTCAACCTCACCCAATCATCTCTGTTGAAGCTGCAGAGTTTCCTTGGGTTACTAGCACTTCTCCTGCATGTCAAAATTCTCCCTAGAAAAAAAAAAAATTTCAACTGAATTTTCCATGACCCCGGCATCATGGTTTCGTTGGGTTAACTTGGGTTACTAGCACTACTCCTGCAAGTCAATATTCTCCATAGAAAAAAATTATTTTTTCACCTGAATTTTCCATGACCCCGGTGTCATGGTTTCTTTGGCCAGAACCCCATTTTTTCAAAATCGCACTCATCCTCTCCCAATCATCTCTGTTGATGCTGCAGAGTTTCCTTGGTTGTCTAGCACTGCTACTGCATGTCAAAATTCTGCCTAGGGAAAATGATATTTTTTCACATTAATTTTCCATGACCCCGGCATCATGGTATTTTTGGCCAGATCCCCATTTTTTCCAAAATCGCCCTCAAACTATCCCAATCATCTCTGTTGAAGCTGCAGAGTTTCCTTGGGTTACTAGCATTACTCCTGCAAGTCAATATCCTTCATAGAAAAAATTATTTTTTCAACTGAATTTTCCATGACCCCGGGGTCATAGTTTTTTTGGCCAGAACCCCAATTTTTCAAAATTGCACTCATCCTCTCCAATCATATCTGTTGATGCTGCAGAGTTTCCTTTGTTGTCTAGCACTGCTACTGCATGTCAAAATTCTGGCCTAGGGAAAATGATATTTTTTCACATTAATTTTCCATGACCCCGGCATCATGGTATTTTTTGCCAGAACCCCATTTTCCAAGATTGCCCTCAACCTCTCCCAATCATCTCTGTTGATGCTGCAGAGTTTCCTTGGGTGACTAGCACTGCTACTGCATGTCAAAATTATGCCTAGGGAATATTTTACTTTTTCACCTTAATTTTGCATGTCCCCGGGGTCATGGTTTTTTTGGCCAAAACCCCATTTTTCCAAAATTGCCGTCAACTATCCAATCATCTCTATTGAAGCTGCAGAGTTTCCTTGGGTTACTAGCACTTCTCCTGCATGTCAAAATTCTCCCTAGAAAAAAAAAAATTCAACTGAATTTTCCATGACCTGGGGTCATATTTTTTTGGCCAGAACCCCATTTTTTCAAAATTGCCCTCATCCTCTCCCAATCATCTCTGTTGATGCTGCAGAGATTCCTTGGGTGACTAGCACTGCTACTGCATGTCAAAATTCTGCCTAGGGAAAATTTTATTTTTTCACCTGAATTTTGCATGACCCGGGTTCATGGTTTTTTTGGCCAAAACCCCATTTTTCCAAAATCGTCCTCAAACTATCCCAATCATCTGTGTTGAAGCTGCAGAGTTTCCTAGGGTTCCTAGCATTACTACTGCAAGTCAATATTCTCTCTAGAAAAAAATTATTTTTTCACCTGAATTTTCCATGACCTGGGGTCATGGTTTTTTTTGCCAGAACCCCATTTTTCCAAAATTGCCCTCAACCTCTCGCAATCATCTCTGTTGAAGCTGCAGAGTTTCCTTTGGTTACTAGGACTTCTCCTGCATGTCAATATACTGCTTAGGGAAAATTTTCTATTTTCACATGAATTTTGAATGACCCCGGGGTAATGGATTTTTGGCCAGAAGCCCATTTTTCCAAATTGCCCTCAACCTCTCCCAATCATCTCTGTTGATGCTGCAGAGTTACCTTTGATGAGTAGCACTGCTCCTGCATGTCAAAATTCTCCTAGAAATAAAAAAAAAATTTTAACCTGAAATTTCCATGACCCCGGGGTCATAGTTTTTCTGGCCAGAACCCCATTTTTTCAAATCGCACTCATCCTCTCCAACCATCTCTGTTGATGCTGCAGAGTTTCCTTGGTTGTCTATAACAGCTACTGCATGTCAAAATTCTGCCTAGGAAAATGATATTTTTTCACATTAATTTTCCATGACCCCGGCATCATGGTATTTTTGGCCAGATCCCCATTTTTCCAAAATCGCCCTCAAACTATCCCAATCATCTCTGTTGAAGCTGCAGAGTTTCCTTGGGTTACTAGCATTACTCTGCAAGTCAATATTCTTCATAGAAAAAAATTATTTTTTCACCTGAATTTTCCATGACCCAGGGTCATGGTTTTTTTTGCCAGAACCCCATTTTTCCAAGATTGCCCTCAACCTCTCCCAATCATCTCTGTTGATGCTGCAGAGTTTCCTTGGGTGACTAGCACTGCTACTGCATGTCAAAATTCTGCCTAGGGAAAATTTTATTTTTTCACCTGAATTTTGCATGACCCCGGGGTCATGTTTTTTTTGGCCAAAACCCCATTTTTCCAAAATTGCCCTCAAACAATCCAAATCATCTCTGTTGAAGCTGCAGAGTTTCCTTGGGTTACTAGCACTTTTCCTGCATGTCAAACTTCTAACTAGGGAAAAAAAAATTTCAACTGAATTTTCTATGACCCCGGCGTCATGGTTTCCTTGGGTACCTTGGGTTACTAGCACTACTCCTGCAAGTCAATATTCTCCATAGAAAAAAATTATTTTTCACCTGAATTTTCCATGACCCCGGTGTCATGGTTTTTTTTGCCAGAACCCCATTTTTCCAAGATTGCCCTCATCCTGTCCCAATCATCTCTGTTGATGCTGCAGAGTTTCCTTGGGTTACTAGCACTGCTACTGCATGTCAAAATTATGCCTAGGGAATATTTACTTTTTCACCTAATTTTGCATGTCCCCGGGGTCATGGTTTTTTTGGCCAAAACCCATTTTCCAAAATTGCCGTCAAACTATCCCAATCATCTCTATTGAAGCTGCAGAGTTTCCTTGGGTTACTAGCACTTCTCCTGCATGTCAAAATTCTCCCTAGAAAAAAAAAAATTCAACTGAATTTTCCATGACCCTGGGGTCATATTTTTTTTGGCCAGACCCCATTTTTTTCAAAATGCCCTCATCCTCTCCCAATCATCTCTGTTGATGCTGCAGAGATTCCTTGGGTGACTAGCACTGCTACTGCATGTCAAAATTCTGCCTAGGGAAAATTTTATTTTTTCACCTGAATTTTGCATGACCCCGGGTTCATGGTTTTTTGGCCAAAACCCCATTTTTCCAAATCGTCCTCAAACTATCCCAATCATCTGTGTTGAAGCTGCAGAGTTTCCTAGGGTTCCTAGCATTACTACTGCAAGTCAATATTCTCTCTAGAAAAAATTATTTTTCACCTGAATTTTCCATGACCTGGGGTCATGTTTTTTTTGCCAGAACCCCATTTTTCCAAAATTGCCCTCAACCTCTCGCAATCATCTCTGTTGAAGCTGCAGAGTTTCCTTGGTTACTAGGACTTCTCCTGCATGTCAATATACTGCTTAGGGAAAATTTTCTATTTTCACATGAATTTTGAATGTCCCCGGGGTAATGGATTTTTGGCCAGAAGCCCATTTTCAAAATTGCCCTCAACCTCTCCCAATCATCTCTGTTGATGCTGCAGAGTTACCTTTGATGAGTAGCACTGCTCTGCATGTCAAAATTCTCCTAGAAATAAAAAAAAATTTAACCTGAAATTTCCATGACCCCGGGGTCATAGTTTTTCTGGCCAGAACCCCATTTTTTTCAAATCGCCCTCATCCTCTCCCAATCATCTCTGTTGATGCTGCAGAGTTTCCTTGGAGGCTAGCACTGCTACTGCATGTCAAAATTGTGCCTAGGGAAAATTTTATTTTTCACCTGAATTTTGCATGACCCCGGGTCATGTTTTTTTGGCCAAAACCCCATTTTTCCAAAATCGCCTCAAACAATCCAAATCATCTCTGTTGAAGCTGCAGAGTTTCCTTGGGTTACTAGCACTTTTCCTTCATGTCAAAATTCTCCCTAGGGAAAAAAAAATTTCAACTGAATTTTCTATGACCCCGGCGTCATGGTTTCTTGGGTTACCTTGGGTTACTAGCACTACTCCTGCAAGTCAATATTCTCCATAGAAAAAAATTATTTTTCACCTGAATTTTCCATGACCCCGGTGTCATGGTTTCTTTGGCCAGAACCCCATTTTTTCAAAATCGCACTCATCCTCTCCCAATCATCTCTGTTGATGCTA
>NW_027101378.1:0-73118 GCF_035046505.1 Tiliqua scincoides | reverse complement strand
GATCCAGGTCAGTATTTTAGAACATCCTGGGCTAATTAAAGATGAGGTCTTCCTCATGGGGCTGGCCTTAGGAACTATGGGGCCCAATTGGAAACTTTTTCTTGCGAGGCCCCAGGTTCACAGCCAAGGTCTGTAGAAGCTTAGCGCTATAAATACAATTTATTATAGATTTTATATCTGTACGGTAGAATGGAAAGCAATCCAAATGCATACTTAAAAGTGCACGTGAGTTAATGGACCAAATGAATCTGAGCACATTTTAATCTAAAATTGCATATATGTAAGTCTAAGTAAGGACACAGGCAGCACAATCCAACAACCCCCTCTCCCCAGAGCTGGCGCAAGTCCCTTGCATCCGCTTCCAAGTGATGCAAATGTACCGTAAAGCACATTCACAGCTACTTGGGAGCAAGTTAGGACAGGGCAAAGATGTACGCCAGGAGACTGTAAGTTTGTGCCAGCCTAGGGAAGCCAGCACCGTGGGGTAGAGAGGGTGGTGGGAGGGCATTATGGAGGCGGGGGGGCATTTTTGGGCAGGGGGAGGGAGGTCCAGGAGGTAAAGCATGCTCAAGTGGACAAGCCACAGCAGTGTAGGCCAGATCCTAACCCCCAACCCTGGTGCAACATGGGCTGCTCAGATTTGGTTGGCAACCTTCAGTCTCAAAAGACTACGGTATAAGGCTATAGCACCCGGTATTCCCAGGCAGTCTCCCATCCAAGAACTAACCAGGCCTGACCCTGCGTAGCTTCCGAGATCACACAAAAGATTGGGCATGTGCCTACAAAATCTTGGGTGCAGATTTGAGTAGCCCCATAGGGCTAACTGGTGTGCGACAGGGGGTAAGGTGAATAAAATCCCCTTACTTTGAGTTGTGCCGAAGCTCGGTCCTATCTCGTGCTGGATACAGCGCAGGCAACCCAGCCTGTCTGTTCCAGCGCAAGTTAGGATTGTGCCCCAAATGCGTAGATTACCTTTGAAAAGGAAATAGTTGCCAAACCTCTTGCTTTAGCGACTGTGCAATGATTTAGTAAAAAAATATAGCGTGAGGGCCTCTTAGGTGTGGGTCCCAATTGGTTCAACTGACTTGAAGCTAGACCTAGACTGGAAGAATAGGGGGAATTCTAGACAGAAGGGCAGCACTTTCTAGTGTGTGCCGAGAAGGACCTCGCTCATTAAACTCTTCACGTGGTAAGAATTTTCCGCAACCAAGTCTCATTCCTAAGAGCCCGTCTGTCTTTCTATCGGCCAGAAAACTGCCAGACCTCTTGGGTACTGAGCACTCCCCAATCCTGAGTGTGCCTACATGAACTCTTCCCACTCGTTGAAAAAAAGAATTAAACAGTGAAGCCCTTTTGAGTTGTGAAGGCACGATTACAAATAGCGTGATTTCTAGTCGTGCAATCACGACTAACCCCGAATTACACAGGGTTGGTTCATTTTTTCACCTCTCTCCTCCCCTGGAACGACTGTATATTTTTCTCTGGTACAGAGAACTTCAGCGATTCCCTTTGTAATGCCAAAAAAAACTCATTATTTTCTAATCCGTGTTTGTTTATCTTTTTTTTTTTTCCTTTTGGTTCAAAGCTGCAGCCACTCTTGATGTTTTCATGTTACTTTCTGTATTAGGAATTGTGCGGCACACTCAGTATTATAGATGAGAAACAAAGATGACATTTTCTATTCACTGCCAGCTAATCCACTGTGAGTATGAGCGTCTAATCCTTTTTAAAGACCTTCCCGTCGGAAATGTTAAGCTGCCTGTTCTCTTATTAACAGAAAAGCACTTCTCGTTCCTGGCGCCATCATTCTAATTTTCCCTTTGCATTTGGTCCTGAATCCGGTTGACCCCTCTTAGATTTGCACACTTGCTGGGAAGTGTGTCCTGTTGAGCTCAGCGGGACTTACACTTGAGTAATCCTCTTCACTTAGCGCATGTGCGGGCATAGCACATAATGCTCCACCGTCGCTAAAGTGCCACGAAGCGCGTAGCCGTTGCCAGTGCTGGTGTAAAGGGTTGCACGAGTTCACGTGCACTGGACGAAGGAACGTTGTGCACTGGAGAAGGTTAGATTGGTGCTGAGCAGCGCAGAGGCAGGACAGGGTGGGGGAGGGGTGGAAGATGGCAGAAGAGGTTGGCAGCGGGGGCAGGGTGAGCTGATAGGTCCAAGAAGGAGGCAGGATTGGTGGCAACCACACACTCTGTATCCCATCCCCCTTCCCGGGCCTAATTTACCTACACAGATCCACTCATGCCAGCTCTTTAGCTCGCACAGGTCAGAGTAGACTTGTTGCGCAGGCTGAGGTTTACCCCAAGGCAAGGGGATGAATGTCCCCTTTCCTCGAGGACCCTGCCGGCCTTCTAATTTTCCCCATAGCACGGCCCACTCTATCAGCGCATGGGTGTGTACATGTATGATGGGTGTGTACATGTACATCGCACATATAATACGATGGAGCTGTTACCATAAAGCATTGAATGCTAAGACTAAAGATCTCTGTGAAGACCTTTCAGTTTTAACTCTGGAAGGTTCGGGGTGGAAGAGAGCAAGTCCCACCCTCATTGCCACCCACTTGCACCCTTGTCCGCCCTTTCCCCCCCACCTCTTGTTTTCACAACAACCCTGTGAGGTAGCAGGCCTGAGCAGGGCTGGCCTGAAGAGCAGTGGGGCAAGACAGCAAGGCTGTGCAGGATTATGTCTTTATTAAGAATTCAGTCTTCATAAAGCCATACCCTGATTGGATTGGTTCCAAGCCCTTTCTTGCACAGGCTTGGAAAGGTTACCACACACACACACCCCATGAGGGTTTGAGACCCCATTGGGGTCACAAGCAACAGGTTGAAGAACACTATCATAGGGTAAGTCCACCCCCTGGACACCACTGAATGCTAGGTGTCAACCCTTGCTGGGGGCCCATTTAATGTAGAGGTGGGGAATTCTCTCTGGCAAACCTACCCGCCCAGTTGCCATGCTAAAAATTTACTGACATCAAGGGGTGGTGTGACTCCGGGATAGTGGCATATTTGAACAATCCTTCTTGTCCATTCTCCATACACATGTGAGTCTCCCATAAGGCTCACATGTGGGGTGGGGGCAGGTGCTTTAGCTAACTCAAAGACCTGAAATGTAACATGACAAAATGAAAATGCACATGCCATAGTATACAAACCTATCATCATATTTTGACTGAGATAATGTCAAACTTGGCTGGATGAATTGCAGTTTTTATTAACCATGATGCTGCTTCTTTAAGAAAAAAAAATTCTCTTCTTGGCTTGTTCTTGGTCTCGTTGCTTTGTTTATAGGGGGGGGGGGAAAAACCCTCTACAAATTCTTATGCATTTGGGAGCACAGCTTCAGCAGTAAAATATTGATCTTTATATGTACAGCGTGTTCCTGGCACTGCAAACCTTATAAATGAATTCAAATGTTGAATCTGAAATTGTGTTTTCCATCAGATGCAGCCTAGATGCCTCGTGCCCTTCAGTGCTTGGGGACCAAGTGGCACTTGGTGCCATTGTCATGCAGAATGGGTCTCAGCCTACCCAATCCGTTGAAATATCGTTGGGGAAAAATCCCAACTCATGCAAAAATCACAACCTACTAAACTGCAAACGCAGCACTGGAGATGAGAAATCTGACATTTGGGTCCCAAACAATATTTCTTCCTTGGGGTTCCAATTCCAGTCTTGGCATCCTCATTTAAAGAGATAAGCCATCAGCAATGGGATGTGGGCAGACAATGAGCGTCAAACTTGAGTACCACAAAATGGGTGAGGGGTGTTCAAGAAGCCCCAGGAGGAACTATTGGTTGGAAGTCCAAGGCATCATACACAAAGGGGCTGCCCCTTGTTCACTTGATGGGGGAGAAGCCAATGGTGGTGTTCTTATCCATAATTCTTCCGTTTGGGCCTCTTCAGCCTAGAAAAGAGACGCCTGAGGGGGGACATGATTGAGACATACAAAATTATGCAGGGAATGGACAGAGTGGATAGGGAGATGCTCTTTACACTCTCACATAACACCAGAACCAGGGGACATCCACTCAAATTGAGTGTTGGGAGAGTTAGAACAGACAAAGGAAAATATTTCTTTACACAGCGTGTGGTTGGTCTGTGGAACTCCTTGCCACAGGATGTGGTGATGGCATCTGGCCTGGGTGCCTTTAAAAGGGGATTGGACAAGTTTCTGGAGGAAAAATCCATTACGGGGTACAAGCCATGATGTGTATGTGCAACCTCCTGATTTTAGAAATGGGCTATGTCAGAAGGCCAGATGCAAGGGAGGGCACCAGGATGAGGTCTCGTGTTATCTGGTGTGCTCCCTGGGGCATTTGGTGGGCCGCTGTGAGATCCAGGAAGCTGGACTAGATGGGCCTATGGCCTGATCCAGTGGGGCTGTTCTTATGTTCTTAACTACAATTCCCAGGAAGCCTTGCAGGTCTCTTGTTATCTGGTGTGCTCCCTGGGCAGTTGGTGGGCCGCTGTGAGATCCAGGAAGCTGGACTAGATGGGCCTCTGGCCTGATCCAGTGGGGCTGTTCTGATGTTCTTATGTTCTCATATTTTTTTATTTATACAGTGCCATCAGTATGCATGGCGCTTTCAAAAGTTTCTGCCCTGAGGCACTTACAATCTGCCATTCAACATGGGGAGATGGCAGCAGAAGGTGAAGGAACCTGGGAAGTGGGGGGGGGGGCGAATATGCATTTATTACAGTCATATGTGCTTCATCACTTTGGCTAGAGTATGGTATGAGAGCTACTGACTGGGTTTTTAGATGGAATTTAAAGAGACTTGAGAATCCACTGTTCACATGTTTGGGGACGCCAGGCCAGTATCCGGGCAGCAAGGGAGAAAGAGAAGAGGGGGGAAAGCAGGAGACTGCTGAAGTAGGGAGACAGCAGGCAGGAAGAAAAACAAACAAGGGAGGAGTTCTGAGCATAAGGGGTAGAGAGGCACGCCCTAAACTAGACCACTGCCCAGGCAGAATAGCTCCACAGGCCTCCAGAAGCAGTGGGACAGTCACCTCTGGGTTTATAAAAGAGACTTCTGGTTGCAACCAGAGGGCTATGGAGGCCTGGTGGCAGAAAAGGAGATGGGTCAGCGCACCTTCTGCCACAGAACAGGTGGGTTGTGGCAGGAGGAAGTTCAAGAACCCTGCTCTAGAAGTCTTGCTAAATTCCCCAATTTGGGCTCAATTTAAGTTACTTTCTGTGTGTCCGTGACACACGTAAGGACACACATATATTTCCCAAAGGCAATTTCTCCATCAGATTCAGCATGGGGGAAAAGAAGGAACACATTTGTATGGCTTCCAATCTCAGCCCCACCACTTAACTAGGGGTCAGGGGTAATGTTAAAGTTGCAATTGATAATTCCACTGAATAAGCCAATAAGGGCGTGCAGCGCTAGGAAGATTAGTGCAGCGCAAGGGGTGATTTCAGGAATCTGTCGCTATTTTAAGGTTGCTTGAAATGAATTAGATGGTTCTATCCAGCTGAAATGGCTTCGTCGCTAGGAGATTCAGTGCTTTTCGCTTATAGTCTGGTCTCCATCGGGAAAGTCATCATAATTTGTGAGGAGGTCTTTTGGAAGAATTGAACCAAGGGCTGAAAATGCCAGGTGGAAATGAGTGCCAAATGCCCTGGGATCAAAATTCAGCTGACCTTCCTGAAGCTGGAATTAAGAAAAATCAGTGCTCGCCGCTAATTATGGGTTGGCTCTTTTTAAATTAGAAGGATAGTGTCTGTTTTTGAAGGTTAGGTGAGTCACTTTCTCTTATGACAAAGGATGGACCAGGACTATTTGTTCGGTTGGGCAATGGCCCTTATTCATCTAACTGCACAAGTAATTATATGGTGAGACTCCTCATTCCAAGGGGGTTGGATCATAGGAACCACGGGAAATACAGCTGTCAAATCCATCCCTCGTTAAGGGCCCAATCCTATCCAACTTTCCAGCACCGGTGCAACTGCACTGCAGCCTTGAGGTAAAGGAACAAATGTTTCCATACCTTTAGGAGGTCTCTGTGACTGCCTCCCCACCACACGATGGCACTGCTGCACCGGCACTGGAAAATTGGATAGAACTGGGCCCTAAATTGGGTGAAGTGAGGTCATGAAGGGGAAACATTTTCAGACCATGCTCCAAAGTGCTGATAGGCTGGGTTTTCCACCGGTGCAAGAGCTCCTTGCATCACCCCCATGTCGGACCTCCTCCTTTTTGCCCCTTCTTCCTCAGACTGCTCACCCCCTAACTCAATCCTTTCTATGTTCTCCACCAGCTTTCTTCATTCACCTGCCTCTCTGATTGCCTTCCCCATCCTTCGCCCCTTATGCTTCTCTCTTCTTCTTTCTTGGCTTGTCCTAGTCCTTGCCATGGGCTACTCCAGCTGCAGCCAAGTGTCATTAGCTGGGCATTCCCCCAGGTAGGAGGGGGCATGGCATCATTGCTCCTTGTGATGTCCATGTCCCCTCGGGGTATTGGCTCACCTGCCTCTTCTAGCCCAGCCCAGTCTCTCCAGGGTCGACGCAAGGAATGGGGAGCAAACAAAGAGGACTTGCTTACTTTCTTTAATTTGGTTGTGGCCTTTACATTCATGGGATGGTCTCGTTCCTTCACAAGAACCCCATTCCCCCAAGTACAGTCTCAATCACAGACTCTCCACAATCCAGGACCCCAGTGGCCCGTCGCCCCAAGAGCCTTTATCTCCCCCCTTCAGTTCTCACCACGAAAGGTGTCTGGTGTGGGTTGTTCTCCATAGGTCTGGTTTGGAGCTCTTGGCAAGGGTCTGGGTCCAGTGGTGGCCCTCCTTTCCCCTTGGTTCTCAATGGTTGTTGGACTCAGCCAGGAGTTGTCCCTGACGTCTTCTGGACTGCAATCCCTTCCCCAGCCTATGGGTAGCCCCTTCCTCCAGGGGCTGGAGTATTGGGTTCTTCTCCACTCCTGGATGTCTCTCAGTTGGGAAGGCCTCTCCTCTCTTAGAGATACCTCCTTTCTCCCTTCTCTGCCCCTTCCTAACCCCTGTCCCAGGGAGCTCTGGAAGGTGCATCCTCAGCCTTCCACTGTCTCTTCTTCTTATCCCTCTAGCCAGACCTCTTAGCCCTGCCCCTTCCTTCCCACACCTGGGACCCAGATCTCGCAGGATCTCCTCCTCCCTTCTCCCTGCCGGCTCCACCCTTTCTTTCCTCAAAGGTAGCTGCACCTGGGCTCTGAGAAGGCCTCTGCCTTGTCCCAGAGGAGAGGGGCCTGCTTGCAGCCAAGACTTCGGAGTCTCACCCTCTTTGTCTGGTTCCTCGCTCTTCCCTGGTCTTCCAGGGGTCTGTATACCCCTTTTCTCTACTTTCCACCCCTTTTCCTCCTGTTCCCCTGATGGGTTTTGCTTTTCCTGGTACCCCCCCCCAGATGACACTCCCCTATGGCCAATGCCCCCCTATGCAATGGTCAGGTGGTCCTGGTCCTTGCCTGCAGCTGGCCATCTCCATTCTCTTAGCAGGACCAGCTACATTTACCTGTCCCTTCAACAGAGGGGCAGAGAATCACCCAGTTGGTAGGCACAACAGACTGAAAGTCAACACTCCAGCAAGTGTTCACAATAATCTGATCAAAAGTATAAATACTGTACTTAATAACATTGGGCTGTCTAGTCACTAAAGATTTCTGTATCCCATTCTATACAGTAACATCTCTCAAAATAGGAAGGCAAATGTTTACTTTCCTGCATGGAGCCATTTAAGAAGGAAAGGGAAAAAATGCAATTTGAATGCCTTACGATGATGATTATTTCCATCTCAGATATTAGCCATCATCCTCCCATGATAAGTGGGTTTCTTGTGGGGAAAAAAAAACCCCAAAGCTATTCTCTCCGCTGTCACGGACCTCTAAAAATGTTATAAAATCACCATTTGCACATTTATAGCATTTCCAAGTGCAATAAGGCAAGAAATGAATACAAAATCAGGATGTTTTGGGGAATTAAGATAATCTTTTTTTATTAGTTCCTAATGGAATTTCATTGCACATATATATGTATATACAGTATACACGTACGTGTGTGTGTGTGTGTGTGTGTGTGTGTGTGTGTGTGTGTGTGTGAGGCAGAGAAGACAGAGAAAAATAAAAGAGTAGGCAAGAACTTAATCAAATGCATTGTGAGAAAAACATCCTGGAGGATCATTGAAAGATTTAAAAAGTTTACTCATTGAAAACAAACTGTTTTGATGAGAGGGGCATGCAGTGAATGGGGACTGGAGAATTAAGGGGAGTAAGCTATCTGCCTGTCTGTTTGTCCGTCCATCTATCTAAATAACACATCCCTTCAGGAAGGCATGAGATCATTATTTTAATTATTTCTGCCTGCCAAATATCATTTCATTTAAAAGCAAATGCAAATGATTGAGAAGATGTTTTGCTCCACATTATTGGATACAGACGGGTAATATAAAAGAAGGGGGCTAGAAAAGATGTTCTGTAGCTTCACAGATCCAATGAACAGCTGTTCACAAATTATAATGTTTCCAGGTACAGATTGGGGCTCTTCCCATGTTAGGCTGGACCTGGGTTCACATTTCGTAGGTACCCAGGTTCATTTTTATAGATCAACAATCCATAGAATCCTACACCAGCTGTACCTTCACTGAATAGAATATGTGCAACTGTTACCCTGCACATGCCTGATCTCATCTGATCTCAGAAGCTAAGCAGGGTCAGGCCTGGTTAATACTTGGATGGGAGACCGCCAGGGAATACCAGGCGCTATAGGCTTATACCATAGTCTTTTGAGACCGAAGGTTGCCAACCATAGGTATAGACTAGCCTGTGCAGGCAAGAACGAGAAGGGGATAGAGTGGATAGAGGAATGTTCTTTCCCTTCTTGCACCATGCTAGAACTAGGGGTCATCCAACCAAATTCACTGGTGGGAGAATTACAACAGACAAAAAGAGATATTTCTTTATCCAGCATGTAATTAATCTATGGAACTCCTTGCCACAGGATGTTGTCATGGCACCTGGCCTAGATGCATTTAAAAAGGGATTGGACAAGTTTATGGAGGAAAAGTCCATCACAGGTTGTTGGCAACCTTCAGTCTCGAAAGTCTTGTATCGTGCTCTGAATGGTGGTTCTGGAACAGTGTCTGGTGGGCTGAAAAGGCTGATTAGGGAGTGACAATCCCTTCCACACTGGGAGCAAATGTAGTCTGTCCCTGGTGTGTCTCTCTGGCTATGGGTCTTCCTTCTTTGCCTCTTTGCCTCAGTCTGTTGGCCAAGTGTCTTTTCAAACTGGGAGAGGCCATGCTGCACAGCCTGCCTCGAAGCGGGACGCTCAGAAGGTTGTTGAAGTCCAACCCTAAGGCCTTCAGATCCCTCTTGCAGATATCCTTGTACCATCACAGGTTACAGGCCATGATCACCATATGCAACCTCTGGATTTTAGAGATAGCCGAGTTCCAAATGCCAGATGCAAGGGAATGGCAGCAGGTTCCAGGTATCTTGTTGTCTTAAGTGCTTCCTGAGGCATTCGGTGGGCCACTAGGAGATACAGGAAGCTGGACTAGATGAACCCTGGGACTAATCCAGCAAGGTTCTTCTTATGGAGTGGAAAGAGCAGGAGGAGAAGTGAAGGCAAGAACATGGACAGAAAAGAGGTCCCCACTACCATTTGCTGCCTAATGCAACCATTTCAGTTGGCTTCATGGATGTGCCAGCCTTGGAGCAACCCTAGCATCTCAGTTCATAGCCACAGAGGGACTGCAATCAGCCCTGAAGAATGGCAGGCAGGAGATGCATATGTGGGTATATATCAGCCTTCCTAGGCGCTGAAACCATCCAATTTTGTTGAGGAAGGAACCTCCTTTGTCTTCAGCTCCCCCAAAAAGCAGCCCAACAGCTTCCCAAGTTCACCCGCTAGAAGCCAAATAACAAGGCCACAGCTAGTTGATGGAAGGCTCTCCGTCGTTCAGTTCCTGCAGTATGAACCACTGTTTGGTTGGCAGTTGTTAGATATTCCAGTGCTCACAATGGCTGAGTGAGTAGCAGTGTTCTCTGTTACTAGTCAACAGGGGATGAGTTTCAGTTGTCTTGTGCTGCCCTTGTCACCAGTTCAACCCACCGTCAGAAGCAAGAGAGATTTATTTTGGAGATCAGAATTTTACCTGAAATCAGGGAATGCAGGTGAGGCAGTTAATATATATACATGCTAACTCCAGGTCTCCTTCAGCAGTGCATTTAATTAAACATTAATGTCAAGTGGAGCCTCATTATGAAGTCAGAATCTCCAAATGCAAAGGGCTGCAGAGGAACCAAATACCCCAGGGTGGGAATGGTACGTGTTATGAATTTGGAAGGCGGTTTCCCTTTGGGCTCTGGAGAGTGAAAGCCTGAAAGCTGGCTCATGCCCTCTGATCAGGGTGCCAGCTCTTCCTTCCTCATAAAGCAGTGGGTGTTTGCACCCTCTAGCTATCATGTGTGCCTGTGAATAGGGACCTACCTTGCCTGCGGCTCTCACCTTTGCTCCTGTGACTTCCAAACAGCTGACAACACACTTCCCTCTCCTATGATCAAGGGCTTCTTTTCTGAATCCATGCCGGGGTCAAAGCCAGGGTGACCTGGCATCCTCTTTTTCCAGGACATGTCCTCCTTTTTAGTCTTGCATCCTGGAAAAAGAACTTAAATGTCCTCCTTTTCCCTGTGAGCAGGCAGCGCATAGCCTTCTTGTAACTAATAAACTATATATCGTATAGTTTTAAATTTAAGAATATAGCGTTTAAATTAACCACATGAAATCAATACACGAGTCTTTTTAGCTTTTGTTTTGTCATGTCCTACATTTCCCTTGGATGTCCTACATTTTGGGATGGCTTGTCTTCTTTTGTAGTTATAGCATCTGGTCACTCTGGTCAGAGCTCAGTAGCACATCATGTATTTTGTAGACAAACAGGCTCAGGCACAATCTTTGGTATCTCCAGGTTGGTCTGCACCCCAACTGCAACCCTAGACCCCTGCCCTAGATTACCCGAACTAGAAAACCCAATGGTCTCATGTATATTCATGTCCCTTGAATTCTCATGGAAGATCAAGAAATGTGTTTCTGAAAAAAAAAAAATCACACCAACTGGAGCATTGTTTTATACTCCCGAATTGATGAAACATTCATACAACATAAGTGATCCAGCTTCCCCCTGTCCCAGCCTTGCATTCATTAATCTTCTGAAACCTGTTCTTGTTTTCCAGGTTTCAAAGAGGACTCATGTTTAAACAAATGGGATCTTTCTTGAAAGAGCCAAAGAAGACACAGCAATGCACAAGAGGGTCTGAATGAGATTTAAAAGTCAAAGAGACGGTTCCTTTTCTCTGGATGCTAATTCTCCTCATTTATGAGACTGTCCCTTCCAGAAATAAATGACATGGGAAACCAACAGGGTTCTTTCACTTCCGTTCATTATTCAATGAGACACACTTTCACGCCACTTTGGGTAATTGAAACGCCGCAAGATTCAAATAGGAGTCTATTCCTATTAACCGGATTTGTCCTTGGAAATTATTTTAGCAAACACATTTTCAAAAGCCAAACATTGCAGGGGAAGTGAAACCATAAAGGTATCTATAATTGCCCTAGTCCTTTATCCAAGGCTACTGGAAACAACCATGTGAAATTGGGACTGAAAGAACAGAAATATGTTCACTTTTAGAGGCATCTTTTAACTGGTTGCTACCTCGAATGTTTTAATTTTGTTTACCTGATGGATTGTTTATGCCACTAAAGGTGGAATAAATGAATGAATGAATTTTCATTCCTCCATCTTTTAGAGGAGATATTACAAGGGTCCCGAGTAGGTTCCAACATAAGATGGGGGTGGATCACCAGTACCCAACAGTGAGGGTAATCTATCCAAGGTTGTGACGATGCTGAATTTGAAACAGGAAGGTTTGGGAAGTCATGTCCACAGCTTGGAAACACCAAATGTATTCCAGATCAGCCCTAGACTTCACTGGAGTTTGAGTACAGTCTGCAATGGTCTCAGCTCATCTCATCACAGGCCTTCCCCACAATTGCTTCCTCCTGCCCTTTCCCACCAAACGTATCCGGCAGCAGTGGTGGGGAGCAACAATCATGGAGAATCCTTGATTCACAGCCCAATCATAACCCCCAACCCCCTCACTATTTCATGAAAAGCCACCTGGCCAACAGAGGGTGCTCTGCATGGAAACCAGAAGGAAAACTGGAGGTAAAACCTACTTCCAGTTTGCCTTCTGGTTTGCCTTTTTTTAGTTACCTCTGCATGGGCTCCTCTGTCTATAGGTCTCCTCAGACCCACACAAGTTAGTGAACTGGTTTAAGTCCAAGCAAGCTGGGAGTGTTGGGGGGCAGGGTTATGGGATAGGATCTGATGTGCATGACTGCTGCCGGATCCAGCTCATGTCCACTGACCTGCACCCAGTTTGTTCCTATAAATACCCCTTTACCTCTCCTCTCCACCCATGACCTACCTCTTCTGCCAACCTACCAGCAGCAGTGTCCAGCCAAGTCTAGTATGCATACAGAGATACTGGTTGTTTCTGCCAGTAGTTCTATGATGAATTATGGCAGCACAACATTTTTACCCTGCACGTGCCTGATCTCGTCTGATCTCGGAAGCTAAGCAGGGTCAGGCCTGGTTAGTACTTGGATGGGAGACCACCTGGGAATACCGGGTGCTGTAGGCTTATACCATGATCTTGGAAGCTAAGCAGGGTCAGGCCTGGTTAGTACTTGGATGGGAGACCGCCTGGGAATACCGGGTGCTATAGGCTTATACCATGATCTCAGAAGCTAAGCAGGGTCAGGCCTGGTTAGTACTTGGATGGGAGACCACCTGGGAATACTGGGTGCTGTAGGCTTATACCATGATCTTGGAAGCTAAGCAGGGTCAGGCCTGGTTAGTACTTGGATGGGAGACCGCCTGGGAATACCGGGTGCTATAGGCTTATACCATGATCTCAGAAGCTAAGCAGGGTCAGGCCTGGTTAGTACTTGGATGGAAGACCGCCTGGGAATACTGGGTGCTATAGGCTTATGCCATGATCTCGGAAGCTAAGCAGGGTCAGACCTGGTTAGTACTTGGATGGGAGACCACCTGGGAATACCGGGTGCTGTAGGCTTATACCATGATCTCAGAAGCTAAGCAGGGTCAGGCCTGGTTAGTACTTGGATGGAAGACCGCCTGGGAATACTGGGTGCTATAGGCTTATGCCATGATCTCGGAAGCTAAGCAGGGTCAGACCTGGTTAGTACTTGGATGGGAGACCACCTGGGAATACCGGGTGCTGTAGGCTTATACCATGATCTCGGAAGCTAAGCAGGGTCAGGCCTGGTTAGTACTTGGATGGGAGACCACCTGGGAATACTGGGTGCTGTAGGCTTACACCATAGTCTTTCCAGACTGAAGGTTGCCAACCACCATTTTTACCAGACCTTTTGCCTCTGCAAAAGGATTCACTGATGCAGTAGGCCCATAGGATTGGATTCTCTCTTTCTCTCTCTCTCTTTCTCGACTTCCAATTACTTTTTCACTCTCACTAATCCACAGCTGAAAAGAGCCTTTTTGTTAGTCCGTTTTAACATATTCCCTTCCGCGGTACATTATGGTCGTTTTTTGCGTAACAAACGCCTTTGTTTATTTTGTAAGGAAGTTCCAGACACTCTGTCTCATATTTTATTTTTCTGTTCTCATCATTCTTCTCTACGAAAATTATATTTAGCCACCTGGTTTTCCTATTATCCTCCTTCATGTGAATTTTCTCTTTCAAGGTTTATGGAAGATGCTATTGGATCCTTGACATTTGCTGTTGCCAGATTCCTGGCTCTTGTTCTATCAGAAACTCCTGCTTTTAGACAAGTTAATTTGTCTTTGTAAAATGTGTGATCTGTTTTATTTTTTTCACTTGCTTTGGGAATTTCCAGAACGCTTTACAGATGATCCCAAGCCGTGATTCCCGAGTCATAGTATTGGTTGGTTGAACAGTTTACTCTTTGTGGATAGATTTTTCCTTGATGTGTGTCGCTTGTGCTGCATGCTTTTTGGTGTCACTGTTTTCTAGAATTTGTTACAGATGTATTTATGCCATTAAAGGTTTACTACTACTACTACTACTACTACTACTACTACTACTACTCTCTCTCTCTCTCTCTCTCTCTCACACACACACACACACACACACACACACACACACACACACACACACACCCTTGTCATGGAGTATCCAGGGAGGGTTTTAGGGCCCAATCCTATCCAACTTTCCAGCGCTGATGCAACCGCAATGCAACCCTAGGTAAGGGAACAAACATTCCCTTCCTTTGAGGAGGCCTCCATGACTACCCCACCACCGCAGGATACAACACATGCCCCATTGTGATGACTGCATCAGCTCTGGAAAGATGGATAAGATTGGGTCCTTAGTGGCCTTAGATGTTGCTGCAGGGAAGTCCAGGTCTTCAGAAACCATGGGGAGTGATAGTACCCCAGTGACAACGGGTAGTTTGGGGAAATTGAATAGTTGGTTGGTGGCAGGGAAGTGGGTACGAACCAACCTCCAGACCCCATTATTTTTTTTTATAAGATCATTAGAATCATGACAGGGCCTTCACTTCAGAATGAGGGTAGAAAGTAATTGTGCATGATAATGTAGAGGTATCTGGGACATTCCAATATGGCACAGGTGGTTGGTTACTGGGAGGCGATTGTCAGCAGGGAACAGGAAGTGTGGTGCAGGATAATGGCAGTCCACTTCTTGGACCTCTCCAAGCTGGCTCTTCTTTAGCGGAGACACATGAGCTCTGCAGGTCACGACTTCTGCACTTTTTGTGTGTGTTCCCAATTGTTTCAACATCATTTTTTCCCACGTCCCTATTTATGGGGCCGGATTCTCCATTGCATTGCTGAAGTTCAGGTAAATGAATTGCTTCATTAATGACAAATAAATGCCTTTGGTAATCATCTTCCCCACCCCACCCCCACCCCAGACCAGCATGAATGCACACAGGTTGCCATAAATCACAGGGTTATGGGGGCATGACAGAACACAGGGGGAAAAAAAAAGGCATAAATACAAGTGTGTTTCCCAGCTTTAGATAACGCATGAACTAATTAAGTTTGTTGACTCTTGATTAATTGAAATCGCCTCGAATTTACCATATTCAATATCAGCAATCCTTTATTAGTAATGCCTAAATAAACCTGGCTTAGAGCAGTAAAAATAATGAAGTACAGGGAGATGAAAAATTAATGTACAGTAGCTTGCTGTTTGCATAGTAATGTGTTTTGGGGGCGCTTTAATGAGTCGTCTCGGCTTGAACTTTGTTGAAAATACATTCACCAGAGATGCAGAGATGGTCAATGTTTTTCTTCCCGTGGCATACCGACCTCTATGGTCTTCTCTAGGATCTTTGCCTCCTGTAATGGCACTTCTGGTTTCCCGGTGACTCATCCGGGTTCTGTGGCTCTGTTTCTAGAGCAACTGTCTCTAATAACCCACAGAGGCATCACTAGAGTTGATATATATGGCAGTTGTGTTTTCCGTTTCCGGTTCTTTGGCTGCATCTTTTGATAGGATACAGATATTTCAACACTATTTGTTTTGTTGCATTCTGCATTACATTCTGCATCAAATGATATATAACATGATAGTATTATACGAAAATACCAAGATTCTCAAAATTTTGACCGGTAATGGTCTCTCTCTCTCTCTCTCTCTCTCTCTCTCTCTCACACACACACACACACACACACACGCACACACACGCACACGCACACACGCACACACACAAGTGCACTTAAAATTTTCTCCCCAGATTTGGAACTTCTGAATAATCTGATCTTGTAGAGCAGTGTTTCTGAAACTGTGGGTCAGGACCCACTAGGTAAGTCGCGAGCCAGTCTCAGGTGGGTCCCCATCCATTTCAATATTTTATTTTTAATATATTAGACTTGATGCTACCATGGTATGTGACTGCATTTGGGGAAATGTTACAGATGTGTCCTTTTAACAAGCTGCTATGTTTATTCTTTTAACAATGATAGTAAATGGGATTTACTCCTGGGTAAGTGTGGGTGGGATTGTAGCCTAGGATTGTTAAAAATGTTCCTGCTTGATGTTGTCACTTCCGGTCATGACATCACTTCCTGTGGGTCCTGACTGATTCTCATTCGAAAAAGTGGGTCCCGGTGATAAATGTGTGAGAACCACTGTTGTAGAGTATTGAAAATATTTTCCAGGAAAAAGTTAATCACGTTTAAAGTCCATTAAATGAAGTATACATGAAGTATGACTATCACATTCCTTTTCATAGGTCTTATAGTCCAATCCTATGGTTGATTTATGACAGTGTAACCTCTGTTCTGTTACAAAAAGCCCAGTGATGGCACAAAGATTAGATGCTTTACACCCCAGCTGCTATGGAGCCCAGACTACGCTGATTCTAGTAAGTCAGCAGTGGGGGCCTATCATGGGTGGGAGGGGAGATCTCAGGGGGAGTTTCTGGGTGGGGAGGGCAGGGAGGGGAAGGGAGACGTGGATCCTGGTGGCACTAGCTTGCACCAGGATCCTATCCTCTCCTTTTTAAGGAGGTACATGGGGCGACGGCAAGAAATAGGGCCTTCTCAGTAGTGGCACCAATGCTATGGAATTCCCTTCCCCTTGACTTGAGAACGGCTCCCTCTCTTGAGACTTTTCGACGGGGCCTAAAGACCCTTCTGTTTAAACAAGCCTTCTGAGTTCATGGCATTTTTAACATCTTTTTTTACATCTTTTAGTATTTTCTACAGGCCGGATTCCTCTACGATGTTTTTAACATGTTGTAAGCCGCCCTGGGTCCTTTTAAAGAGAAGGGTGGGGTATAAATAAAGTTGTTTATTATTATTATTATTATTATTATTATTATTATTATTATTATTATTATTATTATTAAACCCATTCTACCCCTTTTCTCTCCTTGTTCTTATGCCAGACTCTGCCCTAGGACATACGGCCTTCTCCCCAATACCACATGCAGGGTCTTCACAGTATCTATCGGTGGTGGTTCATGAGTGCGCTGCTGGTTCAGGCTGTCACTGCAAGTAAGTAAGTAAGTAAGCAAGCAAGCAAGCAAGCAAGAAAGTTTCAACCCAACCCAACCCCCCCCCCCCAAAAAAAAAAAAATTAGTCCACAGCAAAATAGGATATAATCTAACATGTCTGTATTAAGAACTGTCTCAAAACCAGTACAAACTCTCTGGAAGGCTGTGCTACAGGTTACCGGCTGATAGTTTATTTAGGAAGATTGCTGGTTAATAGCCTGAAATAATTGATGCTTGCTCATTGGTAGGAGATAAACTCCTGATACTAATTGGTAGGGGATGAACTCCTAATTGGTAGGAGATGAACTCCTGAATTTGGTGGGCCGCTGTGAGATATAGGAAGCTGGACTAGATGGGCCTATGGTCTTATCCAGTGGGGCTGTTCTTATGTTCTTATGATACCTTCCAAGAGCTCTTTCTTGAGTGTTTTGTTGGAGAGAACCATCACAGACTGGAGAAAATGATGCCTCTTGTACTAAGGAGGGTGTGTGGAGTTTATAAAGCGCGTGACAAACACACCTGCATGTGCAAATTTGGCACACACACACACACACACACACACACACACACAGACAGAGAGAGAGAAAGAGAGAGAGAGAGAGAGAGCTCTATAAACTGATGGAAGCCCTGAAATCATCTAGGAATGCAAGTCCTCCTTCTCGGGATTCATTGTGGGGCAATGGATCTGCTGACATGTAGGGGGTACTTCCTGCTTGCTTCCACATGCTCTCCATGTGTATTTGTAAAGCAAATATGACAAAGATGCCATAAGACTCCCATTATCTCTCTTGCAGTGGAAACCAAACCCAGCTGCCCTGGAGCGTCTCACTGAAGAAGCTGGAAGTGTACATTATGCACACCAAAAGTGTGGTCAATTTCTTTTAATCCCTTTTTGGGGAGGCTGCACCCCAAGCTCTGAAAGCCTTGTTTAAATGTAACACAACCAGCCATTTCCTGCTTCTAAGACGTCAGAGTAGGACCAACGTGTAGTTGTGAACTGAACTCCACAGGGATCCACCCATTTTCCTATGCCCTGCCTGGACTCAAAGTGGCAGGTAGGGCCATAAACCGTTTGCCATTATTGTCTTAACTTTGCCCCTTCAAATTGTGCTGTTTCAAGATATTAGCAAAAACAGATGGAGACGCCCATCTACTCAGCCCTTCACAATGCACTGACGTAATTAAGCAATTATTTTTCCAACATAATAAAGCCACCAGAAGCAAGGGTGGGATGGAGTTGGGCAGGGAGGGAGACATCAACCCTATACATCTCCCTTTTATTACAATGGATTAATAGCATTAAAAAATTAAAGCTGACTTAATACCACCATGGCGAAATTACATTTTGGATAATTGAAGTTCACCCTTCGGCCAGTGCGTGGAGAAGAAATTGCTGCTGTTGGCT
Source organism: Tiliqua scincoides (assembly GCF_035046505.1). Lineage (NCBI taxonomy): Eukaryota > Metazoa > Chordata > Lepidosauria > Squamata > Scincidae > Tiliqua > Tiliqua scincoides. The sequence goes on along the minus strand of NW_027101378.1, from coordinate 54,622 downwards.
TTCTTTTATTTGCCAAAAGAAAATTGAAATTGAGAAGCTGTAATATATAGAAGGACCAAGAGGGGGGGGAAAAAAAAAGATGGAAGACTTTAACAGCACTGGTAGCATTCTTAAGAGCAGAGCAACATAAAAGGACCCCCTCCCCCAATCAAATGGACAACCCAATCCTATTCCCCACTGGTGCTGTAGGCTACAGTAGCGCCAAAATGGCCACCACTGTGTCCTATAGGGCCAGGTCTGGTGCTGGAGCCCTCCTCGAGGGAAGCATTTGTCCCTTTACCCTGGGTAACAGAGCTACGGCTACAATGGGTTCCTTTGTATCTGCACCCGCTATTGAGCAAGTGCAGATTGAGAAGGCCCGTGTAGGGCTTCCTAGCCAGGGAGGGGGGTTAGGATACAGTGGCAGACTCTGCCACCATCTCCACCCCTCCTGGGCCCAATCCTACCGTCCCCCTGCCCCAGGAAGCCTCACCCCCGCTTGGCAGTGATACCGTTGGCGTCTCCTCTGTGGTGTCCACCCGACTGGCAATGGTCCGGTGCCAGCATTCCCTCCTCACCATGTGCCGCAAACATGCTCATGGCATGTTTGTGACACTCAAAGCTGGCGGTACACACATACCGCCGGCACTAGTGACTATAGGATTGGGCCCTAAATACGGCACTTATAGTGCAGTATTTTGTCTCCTAGATTTGTCATTGCTGGCCAGAAGCTTCTGGTAGGCCCAGAATCAGGACGCATATGCAAGAACCCTCCCTTGTTCGTATGGCATTCAAGCTGCTCTGCCTCTATCAAGAGTCATAGTGAGAGGCTTCTTCTTGGAATAAGTTAAGCAGAGACATAAACAAGAGAGGATATTGAGATGGAACCTGGAGGTATTGCATAAATCCTATTTTAAAGCTTTCAGGCAGTGAGCATCGGATGGTAATTCATGTACAGAGTCCCCCAGTAATTTTCTACATAATGTATGAAGGCCTTCAGAAAAAAAGAAAGTGGAAATGGGCTGTGTGAGAGAGAGAACTGATAGGGAGCAAAGGTGGGACTAGATTTAATATATGCATTTAATTCATTCAGTGTGTACGCTACCCCTTGCCTCCGGTTGAAGGTGACTTATACAGGCCCATGCTGCGGGGGCTTCTACAGACATGGTGAAATCAGCACATGCCAAAGCATCCCCCTGTATGGGAACAATCCACTCCAGGACTTATTGATCTCCTTGTGACTACCTGCTTGGGAAGGACCCAAGGACACAAGGATCTAGTGTGGCCTCGGGACACATTCTAGGAGGCCAACTTATATTTTCTGAGCCCCGAGTGGAGGGCTGGAAGGAGGCAGTAGCCAGGGCAGACTCAGGGTAAAGTGAATGAGTCACTCTTTCTCCGCTTCCCCCCCCATACACACACACACAGTCCGCTGCTTATGCGGATGGATGGGCTACCCCTGATTCATATGGCTCATGAAACGATCCAACTATTCCTGGACTGTGTTACTTTAGACTGCAGAGGGGCTGGATGACTGAATACTCCTGCATGTTAGGAAGAAACTTCCATATGTAGCCACTTGTCAGGAAGCCTTGCCTTCTCCCTGGGATGCCTAATTTTCAGGATGTAGTAGCATACCTAGAGGGGGGGGGCAAAACAGTGAGTACCGCAAGGGCCTCAACGCACCGTGGAAGCAGCCCCTCCAACTCGCTGTCAGAGCCATTCCAGGCAGTAAGGGCACTTTGCAGGTGCTCAGCAAACCAAACACTGTCTTCTGTGCGTTGTCACTCACGTAGCGCATTGCAGCACCTGTTGTACTTAACACACGCGTGCGCGCGCGCACACACCCCGAGCTGCGTCTGCTGTTGGTGTGCAGAGGTGGGGAGCATTCATTCAGCTGCAGGAGTTGGAAGCGGTATAAGCCGAGGACAATTTTGCTTTCCTTGCCTTCTGATTGTATGTGAACCGGTTCGAGAGCATGGTATTTGGAGCAATTGAGAAGGCAAAAGGCATGAAGTGGAAGAGTAATTGGGACATTTTATGTCATAGAGCAAGAGACCTGAAACCACTTCAAAGTGCAGCTACTTCCCCCATCTCTCCAAGATCAATGATAAAAATGTGTACTTTTTTTTTTTTTAAATGAACCAATATCCCTGTGATTTATTTGGACATAAAGTGCACTTCTCTGACCAGGTAACAGTCCGGTGCTATTTCATATGCAGCTAGTCAACCTACTTGGGAAAGCAATCTAGGGGCCATCACGGAAAAGTTATTTTTAAGCTTGTAAAATCTAATAGAAACCAAACCTCTCTCTTTTTTTTGTAATTTTTTTTCTTAAGGGAGACATCAAAACTATCATTGGAAAGAATTTGGATGAGTCTCGGTTTAGCTCAGTAGACTTTTTCGGATCCAGTGGATGGATGGCAGAACACCTCGGATACCTGGAAATTTAAGGGCTAGCGTTTTGTTGCTATTGGGTGAGGTGCACCATCAGCAATCTTTCCCCTTTGGTTCCCTCTTCAAATTTTTCACACAAACAGGACATTTTATTTTATCTTGACATTTTTATATTGCCTTTTATAAATTTTATACTGCTCCCTTTCTTTTGTCCTCATGACAACCCTGTGAGGTAGGTGACACTGGAAGTGACAGGCTCAAGGTTACCCAGGACGTTTCATGGCTGAGCAGGAATTTGAACATGAATCTTCCAGGTCTAAGTTCAGCTCCCAAACCATCCTGGCTTGATGTCTCTTCATTTTCCAAATGAAATTTGGGAGCAACTCTAAATTACAGCCATTATAAAAATTATAACTTCCAGAGCAAATTTACGTCAATAATCCCTTAAAGCAGTGTTTTGCAAGCTGTGGGTCGGGACCCACTAGGCTAGGAGGGTCTTTATATTAAATAGGTTTTTTTTTAACTTATTGTAAGCTTTTAACTTGCTTGCTTGCTTACTTACTTAAAGCCCAATTCTATGCATGCCTACTCAGAAGTACAATTATAGTCAATGGGGCTTACACCCAGGTAAGTGTGGATAGGATTGCACCCTATATAATTAATTTGATTTGATTTTGTCATATGGGGGTGTTACAGATTTTCCTGCTTGATGATATCACTTTCAGCCATGACATCACTTCCATGTTAATGATATTCATTTCTGGTGCATTCTGACATATTGTCATTCTAAAAAGTGGGTTCCATTGCTAAAAGGTTTGAGAACCACTGCCTTAAGTAGTATCTGAGCTTTGTAAAATGTATCTTTACTATCTAAAAGGGAAAGGGTTAAGAAGAACTCCACTTTGGATGTTCTGTTCTGGATCAAGTCAGGTGGAAGCCACTTGAAATTAATAAAATTCACCAAGTTTAACTATTTGCATATGCAAATAATTCCAAAGGACAGATTTCTCAAGATGCCCATCAAAAGGTTATCTGTACATTCCCCCAGACAATGATATATATTAAATCCACTCTTCATACAAAAATGATATTCCCTAAGTAAAAGAGCCTTTGTATATCTGTGTTCTGCCAATGAACTCAAGATTTTTACTCTGCTCCTCAATAAGTTATGGAAAATTAAAAAAAAAAGAAGATAATAAGTTGACATGTCCCCACATGCTAATATTAGCGGGAAGCTCTAAGTGACAGAATGTGTATTAAATCAACACAGCTAGCACGATTTCAGTTCTTAATGGTACAGCAGTCCCATTGGGCCTCATTATGCTTGGTTGTGCCTGGAGTGAATCCCCCTATTATATTTTCAATTAATATTTATTTTGTCATTTAAAAAAAAATGTTGAACATAATAATGAGCAAAATCGGGGATGGGGAAAAAATCAGGAAAATAGAAGGAAGCTCAGCAGGGTCAGGCCTGGTTAGTACTTGGATGGGAGACTGGGAATATCGGGTGCTGTAGGCTTATACCATAGTCTCTTGAGACTGAAGGTTGCCAACCATTTTGAAAATGGGGATGAACAGGGCACAAACCAAAGTGGAAAGGCCAAACAAAGGAGAAGGAAAATAAAATAAAATCCAAAGTGTTGCAATTGGGGGTCTCTTGGAGCAGCTCTATGGTTGAGCTGAGACCCCCTTTTCCAGCATTCTGTCATTACACAGTCTGAGTATTCTATTCATTATTAAAAAGTTACAGAAATTTGAGAAGTTAGCTTTCATTTGACCTTTCATCCTTGTTTTTTATAACCAGATGTTAAAAAAAATTTCATTTTTTTATTCTTATCAATTTAGATGATGTCAAAACTGCAACATCTACCAGAGTCTGCCCTTCCTCTGGCCTGGTGCAAGTGCACTGTGTATGCGTGAAGTGATGGGGTTTCCAAATCTCTGTTTCAAATTGTTATTTAGGCACAAGCAGACCGACCCAAAACCTCTACCTTGGAGATTATGTAGCAAATCCCCCAAACTCACAGACTGGCCAATCAACTCTTCCTGGGCAGCAGATCTCAAACGTTTCTGACTCCAGAGTCCTTTACGCTCCTAAGCGGAATCTCAGGGAACCCATGAGTCCTGGCACATGCACAGAGTGGTGCAGTGCCCAGCAAATTGTGGCCACTTATAGTGTGTTTGTGGAGCCCCTGAAGGGGTCTCTATAGCCCAATCCTGGGTTACCCGATGCCCAAGGCTGCATCCTATGGACGCTTCCTTGGGGAACATTCACCCCCTTCCCCTGGATAAGGTAAGAAACTGTGCAATGGGGCTACTGACAGTGTGGAAGCTATTTAGGCATCACAGAGGAAAGGAGTTCCGTATTGGGTTTGGAGGCCTGGCACGGGGTTTGGATCTGGGGGACCTGCTTTGAATCAGATCTGCGAATGTAAAATCTGAGGATAAACAGGCTCCACCTGTACCTCTTTTTTTAGAGTTGCTTACTAATTATTGTGGCACAAAACTTATTTTTTTTGCTGTTATTTCAGTCCCCACAAGTTCTGCTTGAGTGTTATTTTTCTCTTCGGACCCAACAGTTAGTGATTCGGTGTGCATCTAACTTTTTCATTAAATTAATGGGCATGCAGAATTCAGAGGAGCACTTACAGACCGCTTAGTTCAGTCTAATTGCGGTAATTGACATGGAATTGGGGCTGTCATAATTCAGAATGCAGTCCCCTCTGATTAATACACATTATGCAATTATAAACAGGGAAGATGTTTTCCTTTAAAAGTATTGCATTAATATAGATATGTATTTCAGATGTTGCCCCACGTTCCTCGCAACTTTGTATGCATGTGTGTTTGGAGGTTTTCTGGAATTTGAAGAGGAGCAGTAAAAGAAAATCACATGTTGCCCTCATCTGTGGGTGTCTCATGAGTACCTGGAGCTCCATCCCTTCAGCGGCTCCGATTTCACATCAGTGTTGTCAGATTCACCATGTGCTCAATTGTGTAGGCAGCATGAAACCAAACGTAGAAGCCCTTGCTGGATTGGAGCCACGTGCACACATGGGTGCCACTTATTTGTTCAACAAGTGTATTCTGTGCGAAGCACATATTGCAGGACTATTTATGAAGACCATTGGGCCAGTTGGTTCAAAATGTTTCCACTGGCTTATTACCTTGTGCCTGTAAATTGTGCCATTTTTGTTGGCTACCAATCTGTTTCCAAATCCGTTCAACATGACGCTTTTTTTTTTTTGGCTCTAAACAAGGGACATGATATCTTAAGAATCCCCCCCCCCCCTTACAAACTTCTCCAAACAGGCCCTCCTCTGCTGGTGTTTGTGGCTTGTCAAACCATTCCTTCGTCTTTGCTTTCTTTTCATAACTCTGGAGGATTTCTTGACGGTTTAGGAATTTCATAAGAATATAAGAAGAGCCCTGCTGGATCAGGACATAGGCCCATCTAGTCCACCTTCCTGTATCTCACAGTGGCCCACCAAATGTCCCAGGGAGCACACCTGATAACAAGAGACCTGCATCCTGGTGCCCTCCCTTACATCTGGCATTCTGACATAGCCCATTGAAAATGATTGGAAGTGAAAAAGCCCATTTCCAGTGAAAATGATTGGAAATAAACATTATTATGTATTGTTAAATAGAATACAGGCATGCCCCAATATCTGCGGGGGTTCCATTCTGGAAGACCATCACTCTGTGGATACAGCCAATCCACAAATACCAGGGACACCCTTACAAGACACAGGAAAAACAAAGTAAAGGAGAATGCCAAAAATAGTTGCACCTATCTTTGTGCGGAAAAATTACTGTGTTTTCGTTGTGTTGAGTCACCCCTCTTAACTCAATGCTGCCCCGGAATGCATCATGATGCATTCTCTTCCTGGTCACAATACATTCTGGGACAACAGTGGGGAAGGGAGGAAAGCCTGGGCACCTCAAAATGTGGTGGTTCCACTGCACAAAGGTAGGTACAGCTATTTTTGACATTTTCCTTTACTTTCCTTCCCCCTTTTTAAGGGCATCCCTGGTATCCTCCGGAAAATTGAAACGTGGATACCGGATCCGTGAATTCCGGGGCCCACCTGCACCAGCAATATATCCAAGCCTCCCATCTACAGTGGTGAATGCTTCCTGATGTTTCTCCATTAGGCATTCAGACGGCACATGAGCAATGCTCGCAGTTGTTCTGAGAATTGTAAGAGCTATTGTTTGCCATCATGCAAAGTATGCAGGAGCTCTTGGGTGTAGTAGAAATCACCAGTTAATGGAGACAATCAGCTTTAAGTGCTTGAAAACCTCTCTGTCCTTACACACTGGGAGCACATTGGGAAAATGCAGTTAAAATGTGGGACAGGAACCTAAATGAAGCCTGCAGAACTAGTGACCCACTACGTTGAATATATGCCACTAGCCCTATATGGGGATCTAACAGAAGGCCATTGAAGCATTGGAGGCCAGGCCAATCTACCCCCCACCCATGGATGCATATGATTGGAAGCAAAGATGAAGCTGGCAACTATCGCAACAAACCACTCATGCTGTGTTGAAAGAACACAGTTGGAAAAGTGAACTATGGCAACAATAATCTATGACGTGATGGACAAAATACAAGAGACTGAGATAATGCCCTGAAATTTCAGTGAACTCTTTTTGGAGCTGTAGTTCTTTTCCCCTCCTTGTTTTCACACCAGGGTCAGTTCATACCATGTCTCATGTCTTCAGTCTAGGGCAGACTTTTTGGCAGGAGGGCCACATCATCTCTCTGATGCCGTGTCAGGGGCCAGGAATAAAAAAGAATTGATTTACATTTCAAATTTGAATAAAGTTACATACATTTACATCAATGAATATATTAGAGATGGCACTTATATGAAAAGCGAATGAAGGTCTTGCAATAGCTCAAGGCCTTTAAAAGGCCTCACACAAAGCAAGGGCAACCATTTTCAACACCTTCTCACGGCACACTAACCACTATGGTCTTCTCTATGACCTTCGCCTCTTATAATGTCCCTTTTGGGAGTTAGTCCCATCCAGGAAGAGGGACAATTTGTTACTAAAGACAGTTGCCCTAGAAACAGAGCTGCAGAGCCCCGAAGAATTTTTCAGTGATTCTTAACACTGTGTTACAAAGTCCTGTGGTACATCTGTGAACCTTTCGTGACACACTAATGTGCCATGGCACACTGGTTGAAAAGCACTGGTATAGGCTGTTGAGAGCACCAATGGAAGCTTTTTTTCTCCCTTTTCAAGATAGCACAGAGAGATGAGGAGTGGGACCATGTGGGGTGTAGCTAAAGTCCCCCGCTTTCCTCCCTATTACAGACCCTCTGTGCAGAAAAGTCCAGCCCAAGTACTGATTACCAGAGAACATCAAAACATGGAAGGGCCAGCAATGTGCTTAACCTCATGAATGGTTTGGCCCTTAAATACTTAAGGTTGGGAACACCCAAGATTGGGAAGGATTCATGAAATGAGAGTCTAGCCAACTGGAGGGTGACCAAGGGCAGCTTTGAAGATATGCTTTTGTTGTGAATAAAATAAACATGTTCAAAGCAAGTCCTTGCCTTCATTGGCTGCATTTCCTTTGTAGCCAAATCCCCAAAGACAGGCCAACACTTTAAACATGATTGCTAGTTTTATTTCTCCATGTTCTGTGGATTTAGGATCTCAAGCTACGACTTAATTCTTCAGAGGCAATAGGCCTTAATTTCAGACGAGCCTTTGAGGAAAATATTCACCCTTCCAGCTTTCTAATCTTTTTTAAAGTTTAGTTTTAATTCCTCCCGCTGAAGACGAGCCAGTTCTGTTCTAATTCTCCAGTCACGTTAATCCAGTGAGGAAGTAATAAATATCTCCAAGCACACATTTTGCAGCCTGGGGAAAGCTAGTGGAAAAAAAGAAAAGAAAAGAAAAGAAAAGAAAAGAAAAGAAAAGAAAAGCAACCTGCTTTTTGTTCCAGCCTTTCCTATTAACAAAGGACGAGGAAGAAAACAGACATGTTTATTATCTGAGAGGGAGAGTAATGCAATGAACAGAGAGAAGGCTTGCTTTGAACTGGGCAGCATGGCAGGACAGTTTGCTCAGGGCCACAGTTGCATCACAGCCACAGTTTTTAACCAGTGTGCCACGACACACTGGTGGGCCGCGGGGGTTTGGCGCACAGCTACACAGTATGGCAATCCCGGCATTCCCCAGCAATCCAATAAACCTCTTCTCGATCACAGCCCAATCCAGTTCAGTTCAGTAAGACCTTTATTGGCATAAAATACAGAGAAAGAACAAAACAAAACAAAAAATATACAAAGACAACACAACATAGACATCAGTCTTTTCCTCACATACTGCCCAGAGTTCCAGAGCTCTGCCTGGCAATTACCCCAGATAAAAAGGAAGCGACCCTATCAAGGGTCTCAGAGTCAGGTGTGGAAAGGAGAGACTGTAGCATGATTGAGTCCTCCCAGCCCTGCATCCTAATTAGCAAAGGGCCTAGATATTTCTTGTGTGAAACGCCATGAAGTGGGCAGTAGAAAAGGGTATGTGTTATGGTCTCAATACAATCCCAACCACACTTGGGAGCCCAATCCGATGCTGCGCTGCACCCCGCAGGGGAATTTTGGCTGGTCACCTTGGGGTAAGGGGACACTTGTCCCCTTGCCCAGGGCTAAGCCTTAAAAGCTGCAATGGGTCAACTCAGACCCGCACCAGCGATATCGCTGGTGCAAGTCCAAGTTGATAAATGCATGCGGTTCAGGCCTAAGAAGGGGGGTTTTATATGGCATGCACCTACAATCCCACCCTCTCCTGGACCTGATCTGCCCATCCCGTCCCATCTCCTCCCCATTCCACATCTCCCTGCCCTCCGCTTCTTCCACCCATGTGCTGGGCTTACCTGCTTCGGCCAGGCATCCCAACAATCTCTGATGCACCAGCTAGTTCCAAACCAGCTTACGGTTTGTTTTTTTTCTGACAGCGTGCGCTGGTAGAACATACGTTCTGCTAGACAACGTTAGTTAGGATTAAGCCGACAAATTCATATTGGACTCTAATCACAGTATTTATACAGTACCTTTCCCAAATTGTTAAGGGAATGTTTAACCACATCACCAGCACAACCTCTTTCCTCGTCAAGTTTTTCTTTAAGAAATGCTCACTGGGCATTCGCTGGACTGCGTTTTGAGGGTACATCTCTTGGAAGAGCACAACCCTTTCAATTCTCAAAGGTAGTTTTCCTGGGCTACTGAATTTGAAAGAAAGGGAAAAAGAAAGCACCATTTTAAACAGGGAAACACACACACACAGACACAGACACAGACACACACACACACACACACACACACACACAATGGTGGCACAGCTAGAAGGGGTGCAAAGCACTAAGTTTTGCATTGCAGTCCGCTGGGAATTCCACATCCAATGGTGTATGGCATGACGGGGTAGCTCCTAATGCTGCGATTTTAGCACGTCACCCCCAGGGCGCGTCACCCCCCTGGCGTGTCACCCGGTGCAGCCCGCACCCCCTAGCAACACCACTGCCTCTAGTGCATGCACACAGACCCCAAATATGTCAAGAAAAAGCTGGAAAGACTGAAAAATCAAAGCCAGTTTTGAAATGAGCTCTTGCAGCCCGGCCGCCCTAATCACGCCATTTGTCTCTGACAAAACTAGAAGAGAAGAGTTTTTCCTCTTGCATTTTTTTAACCCACCGGCTATTCTGACTTGGTAAATAATGGATGAGCGAGGATGAGTTGCTAGGTCATTATGCAATTATTCTATTGAACGATTGTGCTGAAGTGCTCAATAAATAATGAGGTGGTTAATTGTGTATCACTATTTGTCTTTTCACTATGGTCATCAATGTACAGAAAATGGATGACTCTTTCCCCCCCCCCACCCGTTTTCTGGTTGTTTTACTTTAACACATTTGTGCCCACAGGTGTTGCATTTTTGCAACGTTGGGCAAAAACCTGCACCAAGATGCAGGTCTCTTCTGTTATCTGGTGTGCTCCCTGGGACATTTGACAGGCTGCTGTGAAATACAGGAAGCTGAACTAGAAGGACCTATGGCCTGATCTAGAAGTGCCATTCTTATGTTCTTACGTTCTAATGGTTTAAGTTAGAAGCAGTAGCCTAGCTAGGAGGGGGGAACAGTAAATAGTGCAGGCACCAGAATGAGCCGTGTAAGCAGACCCTCCCACTGGCCATCAGAGCCATTCCAGGAAGCAATGGCAATGGCAACAGGTCCTCTAATTGAGCCAGATGGCCCTAGATTCAACCCCTGGCATCTCCAGGGAAGAGTGGAAGAAAGACTCCTGTCTCTAGCCCTGAGCCCTGCTGCAAGTCTGTCTAGACCAGGGGTGGGCAAACACTTTGGTAGGAGGGCCACATCATCTCTCTGACACTGTGTCGGGGGCCAGGAAGAAAAGAATTAGTTTACATTTCAAATTTGAATAAATTTACATAAATGAATACATTAGAGACAGAACTCATATGAATGAATGAATTTTGCTGAGCTTACTTATAATTTATAATCCATGAGAACCACATGAGATCTAGGAGCTGTTTACCACACACCTCTCGTACAGTGAAAACATACAGACCAAGCCAGAATCACATGGAGACATAAGTTCTTCAGAGGCTATGGGGTGGGGTTAAAATAATGCCCAGGGAAAAAGCAGAAAACACATGGGGACTATAAAAGGCCTTGCTCTAACTTGCCCCATAGCTTGTGTTTGGTGATCACGACCAGCAGTTGCAGGCCAGCATGGGCTCTGACAGTCTCCAATCTTTGCAAATCCGTCTCTAGTTTATCCCCATGTGGATTAGTATCGTGTCTTTCCCATTTCATGCGATTATATTTGGCCTCCCTCTTCCTAATACATGAGCAACCGAATGCCATACAAGCCTGTGTCCCAGACGAAATATTGTTCCATAGATTAATCAGACATCTGTTCCATAATTTACATACAGTAACTTCTTTTTTTGTGTGTGTTATCCTGGATTTTTTTTTTTATGTGAAAACTTTAATTTACTCATCTTAGATCAAACCCAAACTCTGCTCTTCGTTGGGGTCATGAAATTCAAGGTGGGGGGGATAGTGTGATGTTGCGTATGTTCTGGTGTTAGTGGTACATAAGATCACATTCGCATGGCCTCCGTACTCAGTAAACACAAGGTCGTCAATTTGCATCCCAATGCCCTACAACTTTATTGAAATATCTCATGATATTTGCTGTGGGTTCTAATGGACCTGAAATTCAACCCCACTTTGCAGTGAGGAAGAGCAACTCACAGGAGGATGAACCAGGGTCTGAATCATCCTTGGACACACAGGCTTGGGCATACAAGGTATCTAGGGTAAATTGCTCACTGTTTCCTTCCCTGGTAGCAAGCGATTGGCCTGGTGTAAGCTAGAATAAGCTGCCTCCAACGCATTCTTGGCATCACCTGGCAGGACAAAGTTCCAAACAACACAGTCCTGGAACGAGCTGGAATCCCTAGCATGTATGCACTGCTGAAACAGAGACGTCTGCATTGGCTCGGTCATGTCGTGAGAATGGATGATGGCCGGATCCCAAAGGATCTCCTCTATGGAGAACTCGTGCAAGGAAAGCGCCCTACAGGTAGACCACAGCTGCGATACAAGGACATCTGCAAGAGGGATCTGAAGGCCTTAGGAGTGGACCTCAACAGGTGGGAAACCCTGGCCTCTGAGCGGCCCGCTTGGAGGCAGGCTGTGCAGCATGGCCTTTCCCAGTCTGAAGAGACACTTGGCCAACAGTCTGAGGCAAAGAGGCAAAGAAGGAAGGCCCATAGCCAGGGAGACAGACCAGGGACAGACTGCACTTGCTCCCGGTGTGGGAGGGATTGTCACTCCTGAATCGGCCTTTTCAGCCGAACACTAGACGCTGTTCCAGAACCACCATCCAGAGCGTGATACCAGAGTCTTCCGAGACTGAAGGTTGCCAACAAGAAGCTAGAATATATGGCTCTCATAGGGTTCACGCCAGCTTCTTTCATGCAGCTTCTGTTGGGTGAAAGCTGGACTTTCATCCAACAGCACAAAGACAGCTGTGTTTTTTCTGCACTGAACTTTTAAATGGCTTTAAGGATCTTAAACCTTTTTCTTTTTCTATTACACGGGGCAAAGAGTGTTATAATGAAACACTGTTATAGGAAGCAGAGTTATGGGAGGTATCCGTACTAAGCTAGCTGTGACTAAGGCAGGGTGAGCAGAGGTCCTCTTTTTTCCAGGACATGTCCTCTTTTTTAGTCTTGTGTCCTGGAAAATAAATCTCCTTTTCCCCCTGAGCAGCCCCTGCAGGCAAGCGCAGTCTCCTTGTAATTCATGAATTATCTGTAATAAATCATATGTAGTATAGTTTTAAATTTAGTAATAAGTAGTATAATGTTTAAATCAGGGGTGCCCAAACTCCAGCCCTCAGGGGCTCCCAATCAGGCCCTTGGGGAGCCCTCAGTCTCCAATGAGCCTCTGGCCCTCCAGAGACTTGCTGGAGCCCATGCTGGCCCAATGACCTCTCACCTGAGCTATGGGACGAGGGCTCCCTCCACTACTTGCAGTTTCACATCTGTGATGCAGCAGTGGCAGAGAAGGAAAGGCTGGCCTTGCTTTGTGCAAGGCCTTTTATAGGTCTTGAGCTACTGCAAGACCTTCATTCAATTGTATAAGTTCCATCTCTAATAAATTCATTTATGTAAATTTATTCAAATTTGAAATGTAAATTAATTCTTCCCCCCCCCCTCCGGCCCCTGACAGTGTCAGAGAGATGATGTGACCCTCCTGCCAAAATGTTTGGACACCCCTGGTTTAAATTAACCACATGAAATCAGTATACACGAGTGTTTTTTAGCTTTTATTTTGTGATGTCCTACAGTTTTCTTGGACGTCTTACATTTTGGGGTGCCGGGTCCTCTTCAGCCAGCATGACATCTGGTCACCCTGGACTAAGGCATGGGTCACTGCTCTCCTAGAGCAGGCCACAGCTGGAATAGTCAGCTGGTAGCATGATTCTTAGCGGAGAAAGGCACCTTTTAAGTTTGATGTGCATTTAATTCATAGCTTGTCAGATAACTGAATCATGGGGCAGTATTGTACTAGAGATGTTTGGAATATGTGAAGTCACTAATTGCAGCATTGCTCGCTAATTAAAATTCCCATCAGTAGAGCATGCAAGTCTCAAACATTATTGTGTTAAATACTGCGTGACAATGTAAGAATGAAATTGCCCTTTCCCCCACAGCCGCAGCTTAGATGAGGAGGGGGAGCATTTTAGATAAAACATGTGGGGAAGGGGAGAGAGTGAGCATTGCATTGGTGAGCATTGTATGTGGGCTGCATGTCATGAATATGTACCGTTTAGGCCTAGTAACATGTAAAGCCTGAACCAAGCTAAAACAGTAACACAGAAGTGACTTGCAGTCCTAGCTGCTAAGAATTTACAACTCAATGGAAGGTGATTATGTAGCACCTAGGCAGCCAGAAAGACTGGAATGCAGCTGTAGATCTCCAGGGGGGAGGGAAGAGCTGAGAGGTCGAGCATCCAGCCCCACTTCCGGAGGACAGGGTCTCTTGGTTTTTATCTCTTGGTGAGATAGATGGTGGGTGCACATCCTGCCCCGCCAGGACCATGTGGCCTCTTAGATAACTGACCTGAGGATCTACAAAAGAAGCTGACCCAGGTGAGGGTTAGAGAATAATAGTTAGCCAGTTAGCTTTGTTGTTTTATGCTGATATGTTTCCTAGAAGTTTTTATGCCTTTAGCAATTGCTGCCTTTTGTAACTTTTTGTAATCCTATGTACTTAATAAAGTAAAAATCTTTTTAACATGTTGGTTCATTGTCTGTTGGGGACAAAGGTTCAGAATCCTGCCTAGCCGTTCAGCAAGCTACCAAAAATCCTCATTGTGGATTAGTAACTTGAGGACTGAGACTTTAAGTAAAGAAAGTGCTCAGTGCCTACAAGGGATGTAATTAAGCCTAGAGAGTCTCCATTTCCCTGGACTGAGGCACTGGCTCTTACAGGGTGGTGGCAGTACTACCGAACAGGGATCTTTGAGGGCTCTAGGGTTCAGAACCAACAACTCTGAGCACCCAAAACCCTGGGGGAGTGAGACCAAGTATACGACACTGCAGAAATCCAAATCAAAACAATCAGATTTTTATTTCAGACATGTAAATTTGCAGAGAATGTTGGGGTTTGGGGGATGGAATTCAACCTCTTGGATGGCGTAACTGGGAATGCTCAAACAACTGGGCAGAAACACAAGTAATTCAGAAAACATTTGAAGTCCCATTGGATCCAGGGGTCACAAGTGACAAATGCAGTTAAGGCTTGAGGTAAGTGCATGATAGGCTTTGTGAGTGCCCAGAGGCACTCAAAGAATTAGGGGAGGATTCCAAACTGGTCTGGGGAGATGGATAGACGGCTGGTTGGATGGTGATGTGGATCCAATCAGTGACATCATAAGGGTTTGAAACACCTGGAGGCCAGCACATCAACTCCATCATGGATGTTCACCCATGCAGTGGGCATGGCAGCACCCCAAGCAGTGGGTATTACAACACATCATCACCCTGCCCCCACTGGTTTGTGGCTATAACTTTTGATAGAATAGAGATACTTAGACACGGTTTGTTTCATTGCGTTCTACACGAAATTGCACATTGAGTGATATATAACATGATAGTATTATTCCTAAAAAAACATTATTTTAACCATTTTGGCCATTAGTGGTGTCACCCCCTATGCATGTCACCCGGTGCGGCCTGCACACCTGCACCCCTCTAGCAATGCCACTGAATACAATACTGTACATAGGTGTATGGATCATAAGCACATAAGACAAGTTCTGCTGAATCAGAGCAAGACTGCGTGTAGTCCATATGTGGTACCAGCAATTCAGATGGGTCCAGGAAGCCCACAGGGCATGAAAGCAGTCCCCCCCCCCAGTACTGAGAGGTGTAATGAAGTTCCCATCATTATATCAATTCCCCTCCCATGCCGTCTGGTGGATGGATTGTGCCCTCTTTTGACTCCATAACAACACACACACACACACACACACACACACACACACACACACAGAGACAGAGAGAGAGAGAGAGAAATTTCTTCATACCATGTGATTTTTGATAAGCTCAATCAGATTCTGTTCCCCAGTTGAGAATCCATTTCCTCCAGCACAGTTGTTTTCTGTCTCTGGCTTCAGTTTGAATTTACACCCCCAGTTGTTTACAGCTATAATTTGTTGAGTGCTGTAAAAGTCTTCCAGTTTAATTTCTGTCTTTTGTTGGGGCATCTAGTTCTACCAAAATACAAATCAAGACAGCACATGAAGATTCTTTTCCACAAAATACATTTACTAATAACTTTATTGAGAGAGAAAAAAAATTATATTAATGCTGTGCAGTTTCTTCCAATATTTATGTGATGCGTTTGCAAGGTCAGTTGTGATTTCAGTATTTTACATTAAACTGCATATTTATATCCCCTGACATGCTATTTGCATATCATTTTCTTGAATGCAGCTGATATCATGAAGGATGAAATAAAAGTATCAGTGCTCTACTATTCAGAATTGTCATGGTAAACAAGGTCAGCGAGATGTTCGCCTGGTATTTTCTGCACAGAGGCAGGAGATTTAAGGCCCAATCCTATCGCCCACCAGCCCTTAGCATGCAGTACCACCAACTGAGCATATGCAAATGCTATGGTTGGTGGGGGGTCCAACCAGATGGACCAGGAGAGGTAAATAAAAATCTATGTTGCTTACCTCTCTGTAGGCTGCCTAGATTGGCTCCCTAGGCTCCAATGGGTCTTCTCAGACCCACACCAGATATTTAGAATTCCATCAGCAGAAGACTCCCTGTGTCGGCACTGTGGCTGCAACGACAACATGTGCAGTTGGACCACCAGCGTGAAAGCCTGGCACCTACACACTCATGCCACCAGAGCACCCAGCCAGTGCTCTAGGAGGTACGTTAGTGCAGGGGGTGTGCTGTGGGTGGAGAAGAGGAGGATCAGGGTGGGATTGAGACTGCCAGGAGGTGTATCAGGGGAGGAAAAAGGGCAGTTATTGGTGGTAACGTTTCTCACAATATGTCTTTCACCCAGCCTACATGTTCCCTTGGGTCCACTCAGACTTGCACCATCCAAGGAGCTGTCTGATATTAACCATGTGGGCTCTCAGGAGCACATGGGACTTGGCCAGTTCCTGATGTGGCCAGCCAGCAAACAACCCCCCCCCCCATTACTTCAGGAGATATTTATCTCTCAGAATTGTAATAGATTAATCAGCAAAAAGGAGGCAGGCTGTGCAGCATGGCCTTTCCCAGTTGGAAGAGACACTTGGCCAACAGGCTGAGGCAAAGAGGCAAAGTAGGAAGGCCCACAGCCAGGGAGACAGACCAGGGACAGACTGCACTTGTTCCCAGTGTGGAACGAATTGTCACTCCCAAATCGGCCTTTTCAGCCACACTAGACGCTGTTCCAGAACCACCATCCAGAGCGCGATACCAGAGTCTTCTGAGACTGAAGGTTGCCAACACACTGGACAGGTATAAGAAACACTCTTTCTTAGCATAGATTAAGGTGGGTGAATGATGCCCACAAATGATTAGATTTGATGTGTTGTTACTCAGAAAAGGGAAATAGACAGGTAGGAGAGTACTGGACTCCAGGTCACATGTCTACCCTCAGGCAAGTGAGGCTAATCAGGGCTAGTCAAACCCAGAGGTACACAGAAGGTCACAGCTAAGCTGCAGGAATCATTGGAGGTCTATCCAAGGTTCTGCCCCAGGTCTTGCAGCTCCAGCCTGATGTCCAGCCTGATCTCTCTGCTACCCTGCACATGCCTGATCTTGGCTGATCTTGGAAGCTAAGCCGGGTAAGGCCTGGTTAGTACCTGGATGGGAGACCGCCTGGGAATACTGGGTGCTGTAGGCTTATACCATAGTCTTTCGAGACTGAAGGTTGCCAACCATTTCTCTCTGCTACCTTCAGACATTCCCTCATGTCGTTATCATAGCCAGGAGAGGTCAATGCATGAATTTGAAACACATGAGAGTGCAGAATCTGAAAAAGGTGCGCGTGCATGTCTTTCATTTTCACAGCCTGATGGCATTATGATTGCACCCTGCATGTATCCTTGCAAGTGAATGGGGGGGGGGGGGGATGCAGAGAAAGTATTATATTATCATGCATAATTACCTAATTAAAGTGTTATATTATTATGCATAATTATTGCATAATTGGCACATTAATTATGCATAATTATTTAGTCGCACATAATGAGGCGTGTTTACATAACCATGCACCATTAGCTTGCAGATCTTCTCTGCCACAAGGTGTAGTGATGTCACTAGCTTAGATGTCTTTGAAAAAGAAAGAGGCAAATCCAGGGAGGTTGGGTCTACCGGCAGCTATGCGCTCTGACAGAGAAATTGAACCTCCCTGTTCCGGAGAAGTCTACCTCAGAATAACTCAAAGGGAAGCTTCAGCTGAAGGTGGCTCAAAGGGAATGTCTGAAGACAGCTGCTGGGCACAGAAAACAGTGAAAGACCATTGCCTTTGGATCTTGCCTGCGAGCTTCCCAAAAGCACTGGACTGGCCGCTGTTGGAAACAGAACATCGGGCGGGTGGGTCTTGCGATAGGATTGAACAGGAGTTTCTCAGGCATTTTTTACAATAAAAAATTCACAACGCGTCCATGGATTTAGGTGGTTCTCCATTAGTATATATATGTTCCCCGTGGAGAATTATTGAATCTCAGCCTGGGAGAACTATTTGTTCCTGCTAAACAAATAACTTGTAGCACCACTGAAGCGTGAGCTGAGGAAAAATATTTTCGGAATGAATTTATAAATCAAATATATCCACTTGGAAGCTTAAAGATAAAAGAAACTCATGTCTAAAATATGACTTCTGGGCCTTGGAGACAAAGGGGGAAAACACCATCCTCGGCGATAGCGGACGATAAGAAAAGACAGATCCACTCTGTGTGTTGTTCATTAGAGGACTGAACAGCTGTGGCTCTTTGACGTCTTATCAGATACATAGTCCTTAGGATGGAAGGACCCACAAAGATTTGGAGGAAGGGAGTTCGCTACGCAGTGTGTGGCCATCAAATGCAACCCCCCGCACCTGTTTTATTTCTGCATTCTCAAAATGGCCATTATTCTGTCCAACAGAATATGTGCGTGAAGAGAGTGTTTAAAATATACAGAGAACATCACAAGGGGGCATTTGGTATCGGCACCACTGTTACAACTGAGATCTGCTCCTTACCCTCCCTTGATACACCCCTGGCCAGCCACATCATTGCAAGGTTGTTGTGAAAATAACTTTATCACAGGTATGTCACGGAGGGCGCAATCCTAACCCCTTAGGTCAGTACTTTCCAGCACTGGCATAGCGGTGCCAATGGGACATGTGCTGCATCCTGCCGTTGGGTGTCACTCACGGAGGCCTCCTCAAAGTAAGAGAACGCTTGTTCCCTTAACTTGGAGCTGCACTGCCCTTATGTCAGTGCTGGAAAGCACTGACATAAGGGGTTAGGATTGTGCCCTAAGGGAGCAATCCTAACCTGGAGTTAGGCTGGCGCTGGCCCAGGATTGTCACAAAAGTGCCGTAAAGCACTTTCGTGCCACTCGGGAGGCAAGTGTTACGCAGGACCAAAGAGACTACTGACACCAACGAAAGGTTTAAGGCCTTTATTGTTCGGAATGGAACCTTAACCAAATGAAAACACAACCTAGTTCCAAATTCCCTGAGGACCTGAGGCAGGCAGGCACTATGCAGGCAGGAGGCAGCAGGACTTGAGGCCAAGGGGCTGGGTGATTGCTCCCTGGTTCTCTGTGTGGCTCTTCCAGGGGCTCCTTGCTGCAATTCTCGCCTCAGCTCAGGTTTCAGCTCTCAGCAGCATGGTCTCTCCCAGCTCAGTCTTGAAGCTCCTCTCAGCAAGGCTTCCCTGGTGGTCTATATCCAAGCCGGGTCTTGTGCAGCCCCTTTTATAGGCCTCTGCACGCAGCAGCCTCTATCTTCCCTCTACGGGTACTGCAGCCTCCTCTCCTGCAGCAGTTTTCCCTCAGGTCCTCCTCAGTCAAACTCAACTTTTTTACACATAACACAAGTTAGACCGGCGCAAGGGACTTTATATGTGTTTATATGTCCCTTGCGCCAGCCTCTCTGCACCATCGGGGAAGGTGAGTTTGCATTGGCAGAGCAGGGATCTGGGGAGGGCAGGGAGGCATTTTGGGGTGAGTAGTGGGCAGGGCCAGGATCCGGCGGCTATGCCGAATCCTAACCAAGTTCCTGGGCAGCCTGGGCCAGCTCCGAGTTGCTCGGATTTGTGCCACCGATTTTGTGATCCAAGTAGCCCCATTGGGGCTGCAGTGGCTCTTCCCAGGGTAAGGGAAAGCAGTTCCTCTTGCCCCGGGCTGAGCTACTAAGCGCCTGAAACTTGCGCTGGATACAGCTCAGGCCTGCCGGCCTGCCTGTTCCACCGCAAGTGAGGATTGCACTGTGCATGAAATAAATGTGTATATATAGGGATCACTATTATCCAATGTTTTGCATAACCCCGATAAGTCTTGAAACATGTCACCTGCAGATACTGGGGGGGGGGGTATTGTCCATGCATTTGGGTGTGCCCCTCCTGAAGATCTGACATTTAGGTAAATTAAGTCACGGCCCATAGTTGAACCCAATCACTGTGCTCATGCCTTCATCTCAGGGTGGGGGAGCAGCACTCATTTGTTAATCTAGATATTCACCAGCATTTTGGACATTTGCTGTGCCGTCTTCCACCGCATTTCAACTCTCCCCTCCGGACCTGATCTCTGTCCTTTGCATAAAATCATTGGCCACTTCTGTGGCTTATTGGAGCAATTATTTCCACCTGACCTTTAGCCCTCATCTCCCATCCCTCTGATTTGTCCCATATATCCGAAGGTGAACTCAGGAACCCTCGAGCAGGGGTCACCAAGTCAACAATGGTTTGGAAAACCGGCAGGGCACCCCTCGAAATGTAGGTCAGGTCAATGTCGCTTCTTCCTCCTCGCTTCTTAATCCCCTTACGTAATTAGGAGACATGCCACTCAATTATGCTCAATTTCCACATCCCATTTAAAGGTGACTAGGTTTTACAGTCATCCTTAATAGGGGATATTTTTTAAAAAAAAATTGTTCTGCCCTGTCTCTTGCATTTTGAGCAGCACAAAAATGCTTTGAATCAAGTTAACTATTTGGTGAAGGGAAATAGATCTATACATTAATAATAATAATAATAATAATAATAATAATAATAATAATAATAATAATAATAATAATAATAATACAGGTATTTCTATACCACCTTTCTTGGTCCTCAGATTTCTCCTTAGACTTTATTCAAGGCGGTTTACGCAGGCAGGCAATTTAAAATCCCCATAGGGATTTTTTACAATTTGAAAGAAGGTTTCTATCTTTCACGTAACCACAACATCCAGATGTTTCTTTCTTGATCTGGTCGCACATTCTGGCCTCCATCCTCCCACGCTCAGAGCAGATGGAATAGCTCGGCTCAGCTTGTCAGCTGCTTCAAGGTCGCACGGTGCCGGTGGCCTCGAACTGGCGACTTTCGGATGTTATCTTCAGGCAAATGGAGGCTCAACCCTCTAGACCAGACCTCCTGCCCTAACATCCCAATGTCATTTTGGGTGAGGCTTGTTATTATATAACAATTCACTTCCATATAGGTCTTCCTTATTCATATGGTATAATTTGCTAAGAACTTGTGATAAAAGCTTAGGATGTTTACTAAAGCTTCATCCCATTGATGCTGAAGATGCTCTAGTCAACATCCCTAGGGACTATATGGTGTCAGTAATATTGTTGCCCCTCCAGCTTACCAAGATCAAGATCCAGGTCTACAGAGCTTGCGTCCTGAGTACACTTCTGTACTGCAGCGAGTCATGGACTCTTTGCTCACAACAGGAGAGGAAACTGAACGCTTTCCACATGCACTGCCTCCGACGCGTTCTCGCCATCACCTGGCAGGACAAAGTTCCAAACAACACAGTACTGGAATGAGCTGGAATCCCTAGCATGTATGCACTGCTGAAACAGAGACGCCTGCGTTGGCTCGGTCATGTCGTGAGAATGGATGATGGCCGGAGCCCAAAGGATCTCCTCTATGGAGAACTCGTGCAAGGAAAGCGCCCTACAGGTAGACTACAGTTGCGATACAAGGACATCTGCAAAAGGGATCTGAAGGCCTTAGGAGTGGACTTCAACAGGTGGGAAACCCTGGCCTCTGAGCGGCCCACTTGGAGGCAGGCTGTGCAGCATGGCTTCTCCCAGTTTGAAGAGCCACTTGGCCAACAGACTGAGGCAAAGAGGCAAAGAAGGAAGGCCCATAGCCAGGGAGACAGACCAGGGACAGACTGCACTTGCTCCCAGTGTGGAAGGGATTGTCACTCTTGAATCGGTTGCCAACAAAAGGTTGCCAACAACAACAGTTTACCCAAAATTGTCCACCTGCATCCTGGTCTTTATGCCTCCTGTCCACCATTAGAGGCTGGTTTCTTTGCAGGGCAGGGCAAATGTAAGCAGTTAGAGGTTACAGACAGTGCAGGGTGTGACATGAAGGGACTGATCTGGAGAACAAGCCCTAGAAAGAAAGGTTGAGGGAACTTGGTATGTTTCATCCAGAGAAGAGAAGGCCAAGAGGGGATATGACAGCTCTCTTCAAATACCTGATGGGCTGTCATGTGGAAAAAGGAACAATTTTGTTTTCAGCTGCCCCTTATAGTAGAACTAGCTCCAATAGATATAAACTGCAAGAGAGGAGATTCAGTTGAACATCATGAAGTAATTCTTGAGGGTAAGGGTGGTTCAGTAGTGGAACAGGTTGCCATGGTGGATTACATAAGAATATAAGAACAGCCCCACTGGATCAGGCCATAGACCCATCTAGTCCAGCTTCCTGTATCTCACAGCAGCCCACCAAATGCCCCAGGGAGCACGCCAGATAACAAGAGACCTCATCCTGGTGCCCTCCCTTGCAAATCACTCCCTTGCAGTGATTCTCCCTCACTGGAGATCTTCAAGCAGAGGCTCAAAGGCACCTGCTGGAGATGATCTAGGAGGACTTCCGGCTACAGGCAGAGGGTTGGACTAGATAATCTTGTGAGTCTATTCCACCTTTATGATTCTATGATCTTCCTAGCATGAGGCAGAAAATCAGTGGGAGTTTCTGCAACGAGAGGAGGCCAGGACATCATAGTGTGGAATGGACAGTCCTGGGGACTTGATGCAGAGGAGACAGGGTATAGTCACTGCATGTCACAGAACCCAGTGCACCTGGGGCAGGAAGGAGACTGCAGTGAAATCCCATCTGAGAAGAAGGTGGGGATGAGCCAGAGCATCTAGGAGAATAAAGCAACACCCTTGAATTTTGGGCTGAGCAGGAGCTCCATGCAACAAACAGGCACATTTGGCTTAAAGCGAAGTGGGGCTGGCGTTTGGGATTAGGAAGGCTAAGCTTAGGGTTTTCTAAAGGTTATGCTGAGCAATTTTTTTTTCCCCATTACGAAGTGGAAGAAGGAAGATTTGATTTGAAATCCTCTTCTCTTCCCTCTCTGTTGTCCTCATGCGTATGTGTTAACTTTGGACATAAAACAATATCACCTCAGATCCACTAGAGACCTTCTTCCTATTACACACATATCAGGATGGAAAAGGAGGGAGAGACAGGAGAGAAAATCAGATCAAACCAGCCTTGTGGCTCATTCCTGCCCTGGACAGGGGAAAGGGAGGAGGCTTTGAGGACTGAAGTGGATGGGGGACCTCAGAATTCTTCTCCTGCTTCATCTCCAGGTGGAGAATAATTCTGGAGTTCTGGAAAAGCTTTCCTCTTGTTTGAAGGGAACATTATGAGCAGTGCTGGTGCAAGGTTGCTGGTAAGCTTAGAGCAAAGCCCTCATAGATCCCCCCTGCCTGCCCCCGATGGCAGATCACATGCAACCATTGCCATTGGTACTGCAGATTCAAGGGTGGGCCCAACCCTCAACCAGGGTATGAGCTGGCCCACATCTGCTGCCCCTCCCCGATTATCAGTTCCTGAGGCTCATTTCCAGGTCTGAGCTATTTTGCCTGCATCTTGGCTTGGAGTCCTGGCCTTGTGAGGAAGCTCTCCACATCACAGGGAATGCTGACATGTTCCACAACTAGGTTTGGTGCCGACATTCACCTTAGTAAAAGCTAGAGCTCAATCTGGAGGTTGCTGCTCAGGGAAAACATCAAAAGGCATTTCAGGAAAAGCAAGAAGAGTTTCAGTAAGACCTCTGGATTTTCTCAGAAGGGTTCCAATAATAATAATACAGGTATTTCTATACCGCCTTTCTTGGTCCTCAGATTTCTCCTTAGACTTTGTTCAAGGCGGTTTACATAGGCAGGCAATTTAAATCCCTGTAGGGATTTTTACAATTTGAAAGAAGGTTTCTATCTTTCAAGAAACCACAACATTCAGATGTTTCTTTCTTGATCTGGTCGCACATTCTGGCCTCCATCCTCCCACGCTCCGAGCAGATGGAATAACTCTGGGGCATTTGGTGGGCCGCTGTGAGATACAGGAAGCTGGACTAGATGGGCCTATGGCCTGATCCAGTGGGGCTGTTCTTATGTTCTTATGTTCTCGGCTCAGCTTGTCAGCTGCTTCAAGGTGCCGGTGGCCTCGAACTGGCGACCTTCGGATGTTATCTTCAGGCAAATGGAGGCTCAACCCTCTAGACCAGACCTCCTGCCCAAGCACCCCAGTTCAGTTGCTTTCACCGCTTACAAAAACAGAGAACGACTTTTGATGTTTGCGTAATTTGCATAGCTGGCTAACGTTTTGTCGAGGAATTAAACTAGCAAATATTGATCTGAAAACTGAAATGCATGAACTTCTCAGCACTGTAGTTTATTCCTTGGTTTGTAGCTTGCCTTTCCTGTAAACCCACTAGGTGGCCTTCGGCAAGCTATGAGCCCTGCAATTTCTCATCTCCTTCAGCAATATGAGGACAAAAGCACTCATTTACTGCTCTAAGGATTACAGAGATAACATACACGAAGGACTTCAACTCGTCAAAATGCACAGCTAAATGCTTCGTATTCCTGCTTCTACCTGATCCATTTTCTCTCCCTCCGCATGTTCGGCTCGTCTCCATTTCTTTATTTACCAGTTGAGCCTCCTTCATTTAGCAGTTTCCCTCTGACTTTGATTTGCGTTGAAGACATGATAAATCCAAGCTGACATCTCTGGGGGAATTTTGCATGTTACATCCGGCTCGCGGCGTTGCACTTTTCATCCATAGGTATCAAAGCTCTTCACAAATATTATTCAAGGCAGTGGTATCATAATAGCCCTGGGAGGTAAAACTAGCAGGAGTTCCCAGAGGACAAAGTTAAGGCCAATCTGCAAATTTCTTCCCCCCCCCCCCCGCTTCTTCTTTCAGATATGCATTTTCTGTGCTTCAATGTATGTGCAAATTCTTTTGTGACTTTGTAATATAGGAAAAGAAGGGAAGCAAAAGAAGCCATATATCCACACCCTTTTCCCAGGGAGCTACGTTTTTGTTCCCCAGCCTTTGCTATTTAGAATTACACTCACTGAACCTGAAGGCTCCATCTAACCACCTGCCCTCCATGACTTTGCTGAATCACCTTGTAAAGGCATCTAAATTCCGCAGATCAAATGGTTCCTGAAACTCAAGGAAAGAAGCCAAGTCAAATGCCACTGGAGAATGCAACTAGATTTTGCCCTGATGCCCAATTCCTTGATGCCCTGTCCCATTGAAGTGCCTGGAGTCTGAGCAGCTACAAATGAACAATGTCTCAGGAAGGAGACATTCCTGCTGTCTACTTCCTGTTAGCATTGCTTTGTCAGCAAAGCCTTTGCAAAGAAAGGCAGGTGAGTCGCGAACATGATGGGGGCAATTTGACAGGGATGGGCAAATCCAGCACAGCTCGACTCAAGTCGAGTCACAAGTCTCTGACTGCAGCCCATGACTCGACTCAAAAACGAGTCATGATGGGACACTTTCCGAGTCGCTGAGTCACCTTTTTGCAACTTAAAAAGACTTGAGTCACGAGTCAACCCCTTTAAAAAGCCAGCCATGGGGAAAAACGGGGGCTGCTCTGTGTGTGTGTGTGCGAGTGTGAGTGTGTTCTCTTTAAATACTCCCTTACTGCCCCCCACCCATCTGTAAACAAGGCATTAGGGGGTGGGAGGGACTGCGTGAGAGCCTGGAGAGAATCAGCAAGAGAAAGTAAGGTTATTCATAGCAGCTGTGAGGCTTACCAGGATGGCCCAATCCTTTGCTCAGAAGTAGTCCCATTTGTGCTGGTTGTTTAATGAGGCTCCCTCCTCCCAAGTAACAACGGAACCATGAGGAGGAAAGCATGATCACTACGAACCACCTCCTCCCCCTCCTTGGGCTATTGTTGCTAGAATTATTTCTTTTCTGCCCCCAGATCTACACGTCTACGAATCAGAAAAGTGGTCACCTGTGTCCCCAAATTGTTTGAAAAGCCAACGATCTCCAGATTTCACGCAGGAATAAGTGAAGGGTCTGCCTGCTTTATAACCTGACCAGGTCCTCCAAAACACAGGCTCTCAGGGTATCAATTGGAAGATTCATTTGCAGCCAGAGAAGCTTTCAACCTGCCTAGCTAATGGGCGCTATATTTCAAATGGCTTCTCTTTTCCCCCTGGTGGGGAAACTGTACTAGCAGTTGAACTTTTGTCTACCCAGAGGAAATTGCTCTCCCCATGGAGCTTGCTCTGTTCTCACTGCAGGTGTGCACACCGAAGCAATATTCTAGCAAGATGCTGCTAAGAAAAAAATAGTATTTAATACACAGCCCTGTCAGTTACATGCAGATACAACTGTGTAAGTAGAACTACAATATTTCTTACAACTGCATTTTCTCTCTCTCTCTCTCTCTCTCTCTCTCTCTCTCTCACACACACACACACACACACAC
The DNA here is from genome assembly GCF_035046505.1 of Tiliqua scincoides. Lineage (NCBI taxonomy): Eukaryota > Metazoa > Chordata > Lepidosauria > Squamata > Scincidae > Tiliqua > Tiliqua scincoides. Next base: position 28,212 of record NW_027101378.1, on the reverse strand, counting down.
ACACAGTTGTCGGTTATCAGGAACAACCAGAGAAATTGGCATTTCAAGGACCATAAAATAAGTAAACATTACTAAGGAGTGAGCAGCCCTCTGTTCGGAAACAACTCAGCAAGTACAAACAGTGGCGTAGCTAAAGAGGGTGGAAAGTGCTAAGTTTTGCAGGGAGTTTCTTCACAGGGTGCAAGTGGGACCCCTCCCTCTCCCCTTCAGGGCCATTCTGGGCAGTGGGAGCAAAATGGAGGCAGAACAAAGGTGTCACTTGCACACTACAGTGAGGCTCCCTGAAAACTTAGCGCTTTGCACCCCCTCTACCTATGCCACCGAGTACAAAGTTTCTTTCTTTCTTTCTTTCTTTCTTTCTTTCTTTCTTTCTTTCTTTCTTTCTTTCTTTCTTTCTTTGAATTCTCAGTAAACAGATGGGTGTGTATGCAAAAATACTGCAATTCAGAACCTTGTTCATTTCCAGGGCTCCCCATTTTTGGTTCAGGTTCATTCAGGCCCTGCCTAGTGTGCCTTGGGACCTATTCAGGGGGCCCTGATTTTCTGCAACACCCTACTGAAGGTTCCAACAACCTATTGAGAATTCTCATTTAATTTTTTTTTTCCTTAGGGAAAAAAAACAAACAAAAACTCCAATATGCAGTCATCCCTTGGTGGTGCCATCTTGACTATCCACACCTGTCCCAGGATGACACTATGTTCTGGGGCAGTAATGGGGAGATTTTTCATTTATTTTGAAATAAATAAACATTTACGTCCTACGTCTTCTAAAAAAGATCAGAGGTGGCTCTCAATACAAACTGAACAATACAAAAACCATAATAAGAATGTAAAAATAATAAAAAACAAAATTAAAAAAAAACAAAACAGCAAATGATCCAAGGAGAGAGAAAATCAAACACATAATATAAATCATAATCAGACATAAGCAATCATGGCTGGGTTCACCAAATTCTTCATGCAAGAAATCAATCAGGGCAATTCAATATTCTGTGCCCTTGACTGATCTCTCATGCCATCTTTACCATAAGTGCCCCTTAACATAGTATTGGCCCTGGTCACAATATGAATATTAAATATGGCAATGCCCAGAGGTGTCACAGTTCCTTTTTGAAACATGCATCATTTTAAGCATTTCGTCTGATCTCGGAAGCTAAGCAGGGTCAGGCCAGGTTAGTACTTGGATAGGAGACCGCCTGGGAATACCGGGTGCTGTAGGCTTCTACCATGATCTCGGAAGCTAAGCAGGGTCAGGCCTGGTTAGTACTTGGATGGGAGACCGCCTGGGAATACCGGGTGCTGTAGGCTTATACCATGATCTCGGAAGCTAAGCAGGGTCAGGCCTGGTTAGTACTTGGATGGGAGACCGCCTGGGAATACCGGGTGCTGTAGGCTTATACCATGATCTCGGAAGCTAAGCAGGGTCAGGCCTGGTTAGTACTTGGATGGGAGACCGCCTGGGAATACCGGGTGCTGTAGGCTTATACCATGATCTCGGAAGCTAAGCAGGGTCAGGCCTGGTTAGTACTTGGATGGGAGACCGCCTGGGAATACCGGGTGCTGTAAGCTTCTACCATGATCTCGGAAGCTAAGCAGCGTCAGGCCTGGTTAGTACTTGGATGGGAGACCGCCTGGGAATACCGGGTACTGTAGGCTTATACCATGATCTCGGAAGCTAAGCAGAGTCAGGCCTGGTTAGTACTTGGATGGGAGACCGCCTGGGAATACCGGGTGCTGTAGGCTTATACCATGATCTCGGAAGCTAAGCAGGGTCAGGCCTGGTTAGTACTTGGATGGGAGACCGCCTGGGAATACCGGGTGCTGTAGGCTTATACCATGATCTCGGAAGCTAAGCAGAGTCAAGCCTGGTTTGTACTTGGATGGGAGACCGCCTGGGAATACCGGGTGCTGTAGGGTTATACCATGATCTCGGAAGCTAAGCAGAGTCAGGCCTGGTTAGTACTTGGATGGGAGACCGCCTGGGAATACCGGGAGCTGTAGGCTTATACCATGATCTTGGAAGCTAAGCAGGGTCAGGCCTGGTTAGTACTTGGATGGGAGACCGCCTGGGAATACCGGGTGCTGTAGGCTTCTACCATGATCTCGGAAGCTAAGCAGAATCAGGCCTGGTTAGTACTTGGATGGGAGACCGCCTAGGAATACTAGGTGCTGTAAGCTTATACCATGATCTCGGAAGCTAAGCAGGGTCAGGCCTGGTTAGTACTTGGATGGGAGACCGCCTGGGAATACCGTTGCTGTAGGCTTATACCATAGTCTTTTGAGACTGAAGGTTGCCAACCAGAGGTGTCACAGTTCCTTTTTGAAACATGCAGAGGTCCCACAGTCCTTTCGAGTCAAGCCACGGGATGCTCATCCACCCTTAGTTATGAGTATTCAAGACGGCACCTATTAGGAGAGAGCTCTACATTGCAAAGCTTTTTTAAAAAGTCAGAGGAAAGTCCCATGTAAGATGAGTGTACTTTCTGCAAATGAGCCATTAAGAGTTGAAATCTTTCCGAGGAATCAGCAAGTGAGTTAAACTTAATAAGCAGCATTTTATTATGAACCAGACAGGCCCCATGCTGTGCCAAGAGGTAGTAAATGGATGGAATGAAAAGAAATATCGATAAAATGCAGGGGAAGACAAATGAGGAGAGTTTGTTTTTAGCCTGGGAATTTGTCAATTACGGGGCTAACCAACCTTAACAAAGTAACACCTCTGCCTGGATGAAGATAACTACCACAAATCACTGTATGCGGTGGAGGAACCCACAGTGATGTGCTGAGATCACCAACTTGTCCTGCACCTCACGATGGATTTCACCCCCCTCATTGATATTCAGAGCAGCAGTTCCCAGCTCCATCCGTCCCACTCAACGTGTCTCTTCGTTCACCAACAGAATCTGTGCAAAACAGAGATTAAAAACAAGGTCCTAAATTAATTCTTTTGGATAAGTGGTGCCCTGAAATGTTGGGAGTCTGTTGATTTTCCAGATTTTATGTTTGCATTTGTAGACACCTCACATTTTCCCCCCAAAGAACATAAGAAGAGCCCCACTGGATCAGGCCAAAGGCCCATCTAGTTCAGCTTCCTGTATCTCACAATGGCCCACCAAATGCCCCAGGGAGCACACAAGACAACAGACACAATCTGTGTCCCGGTGCCCTCCCCTGCATCTGGCAATCAGAGACAGCCTGCCTGTAAAACCAAGAGCCTGCACATACCTACTACGACTTGTAACCCATAATGAATTTTTTCTCCAGAAATTTGTCCAATCCCCTCTTAAAGGCATCTGGGCAAGGAATGTTTCTATGTTTGTCCGTGACAGTGAACTATTTTGTAAATACAGGCATCCCCACCGTATCTACGGGGGTTCCATTTCGTCCCTACCCGTGTGAATATGGAAACTGTAGCTACAGGGGTGACTCTATGTAATTATTAGACCCCCCCCCACCACATGACCTTTGTTGTTGTTTAGAAGTGATGGAAGCATGGATGTTCCTTGCATCACAAAGGAGCGTTCTTGCTTCACTAAATGTGCAAGTAACCAGCTTGCACGCTGGTTTATAAAAAGTTAATAGGAAGTAGGACAGTTCCTGCTTCCTATTAATGTTCAGTAAGATGGCCTCAGTGGGTCTGCTGACACGTGGGGGAACACTCCAGCTTCCCCACCAGCAGGCCCACTGCAATAAAGCAGCATCTGGCATGCAAAGCTAGTTATTCACCTAATTAGAGGGGGATTGGGCCGTGAATGTGTCTTCCATGTTGTAAGCCATCTCTTATCCTCTTCCGGGGGCTGGGGATAAGAATAGGCCCTCAGTTTGGCTGTACTTGTCCTAAGAGGCGACTAAACAGCCACCGGGTAGATGGGACTCGTCAGCCTGGGAAGGCAGCTCATCTGAGAGAAGGAAAACTCTGATCCCAAACCTCCACTGCCTTGTGGCTACATCCAGTTATGGAAAAGGCTTCAGGAGTCAACCTCGAGGCAAAATCCAGAGCCGGAGTCCCTGAGGCAGTTCATGGCTGAACACAGTCACGTTCTGGCAACTCCTGCGACGCCGCTGGAACCAACCATATTGGCCTGTGCCTTTCCATTGGACCATTTCAGCGACGTGGAGAGGGGGGATTTTCTGCATGGGTAACAGCCTATCCTCCATACCTACTTTACCCAGGCTTCGTGCACTGGAGAGGACACTCTGTTCCAGAACCACCAATCAGAGCGTGATACCATAGTCTTCCGAGACTGAAGGATGCCAACAACAAATCCTCTTCTCACTCACTGTCCAAGGAGAGTGAATAAGAAACTGAGGTATGGGGCACCCCTCCCTGTTTCTCACCTCTCAGCCCACCTCTCAAAGCAGCTGTTCCACCCTACCTTGTGAGGACAGCCTCCATTGCCCGGTACATGAAAACAAGAGCAAAATATGCAATCCAAAGAAAAAAAATTGCAATATATTTGGAGAGAAAATAGAGACAGAAGTGACACTGCACAGAAGAGACAATATTCTCTCGGTGGAGTGAGTTGCCCTTGAGAATGAAGAACAAAATGGAGGTGATTAGATTACAAATGGAGGCTTGTTACTGCGAATGACCACAATTTTCTATTCTTTTTGTGCCAATCAAATATTTTCTGTTGCACAAAAGTGTCCAAAAAAAGGCCGTCAATTTGTAAATATCAGTCCTTTGTTCTTAAAATATTGTAGGCCAACTTTTCACCCCGATGGAAACCCTCAAGGAACCATTAAGGAAATGATCGCTACTAGCAGTGATTCTAAGGCTGGATGAACAGAAGTGGCAACAGAATGTGGATATTGTTCACAGTTAAGCTACCTGCATGAAATAATATGAATTGAGAGTTCCAAAGGGGCTCACAGTCTAAAAAGAAACACAAGGATGACATCATCAACAGCCACAGAAAGAGACACTATGGTAGAAGGAATGGGGGCAGTTGCCCTTTCTCTGCTGAACATTACCACTAGAAAAGGTGCCTCTTTGCCCAACTGATGAATGCATATGTGCCCAACAGTGATTCAGACCTGCATTGCAAGAATTTCATACCTGATCTTGCAGGAAAGCATAATAAACCTCAATGCAGGCAGCCTGAACCTCCAATGGAAGGAGGGAGGCATTACCAAAAGACTGAATAGCAGCAGAGGAAGCACCCCTCAGCAAAAAGGATGTCATAACCTGAAGGAAGGGGTGATCTAGGTCCCCTCTGATGTTTAATTCAGGTTGCAGAATTGTTAATAAACAGATGAGCATAGCCTAACTGTCCGCTGAAAATGCTGCAGTCTGGACTATGGCAGTTTTCAACCTGGTCAAGGTGGAACTTCTCCCTCCCCACCGTGGGGGAGGGGAATGCAGATTTTCAAGGTCCTAGAGCCATCTGGGTGGTCATTTTTGGAATCGGTCTAGATCGGTGGTTCCCAAACTGTTTAGAGGCCCTAGAGGCTGCTGCCTGATTAATTAATGCCAAGGGATATGGCTATAATGGTGATTGGGCAGCACTGCTCCCTGCTCCAAATAGCAGATTGTTTTACCCTTGATGCATATAGCCTAATCCGCCCTGTCTGTTTCCTGACCAAATAAAAAATCAGTCATGATACGTTGGTGAGTCCTAGATCTACAGTTTGGGAACCGTTGGTCTAGATCAGGGGTGTCCAAACATTTTGGCAGGAGGGCCACATCATCTCTCTGACACTGTGTTGGGGGCCAGGAAAAAAAAGAATTAATTTACTTTTAAAATTTGAATAAATTTACATAAATGAATTTATTAGAGATGGAACTTATATGAATGAATGAAGGTCTTGCAGCAGCTCAAGGCCTATAAAAGGTCTTGCACAAAGCAAGGCCAGCCTTTCCTTCACTGCCACTGCTGCATCACAGACGTGAAACAGCTAGTAGCGGAGGGAGCCCTTGTCCCACAGCTCAGGTGAGACGTTGAACAGTCATCCTCGTGCTGACAGCAGTTGTGTTGGGCCAGAATGGGCTCCAGCCAGTTTCCGGAGGGCCAGAGGCTCATTGGAGACTGGGAGCTTCCTGAGGGCCTGATTGGGAGCCCCCAAGGGCCACAAGTGACCCCCGGGCTGGGGTTTGGGCATCCCTGGTCTAGATCCATTGTGGTCATATGCAGTAAAGCAAAGGAACAGTTGCCCCCCCCCCCCAAGGGGTTCTGGAGCAGAAACCCATCTCACTGAACCTACAATGGGAGGACAGATCTGTACAATGTATTTCACAAAGACCAGCCTCCTTTTCTTGAAAACAGCAAGTTCTCCTTCCCTGCTACTTCCAGCCTCACCCGCCCCGCCCCCCATTATATCTTCTCTATTGTCAAGAATTTTAAAACTTAAGGCTAGAAAGAACCTTCTCACTTCGGTTGGAAAGTATCCACTCCTCCTTTGAATGCTGCAACTACAGACACCGCAGGCTTGGAGGCTGCACGGCTGGGTCTTTGTTAATTATAGTCTCGGAATCAGAGGGAGACGAAACTCTTCTATTGAAGTCTTTCAACACACACCCCCACCCCAAAACAGAAGAACGGAAGCTCCAAGTGATGAGCTTGCGACTAGCTTGAACTATCCTGTTCCCAGCTGGAAAGAAGAGATAAGAAAGGAGGAAGTGGGTTGCATTCACGCTACAACTATATTAACTTAGTGCAGGAATACGTCACTTAACTACACGTTTGTGTCACTGAACGGTGGGGTACGTTCAGTGAAAGAGGTGCATTCGTCACTAAGCGAATCATAGCTGGGTACAGCCCCAGAATGCCTTGCAGTGGCCCATAGGTAAGTACCGCAGGCGCCATAGTGGGCTGTGTAAGTGGACCCTCCCATTCCCCATTGGAGTCATCCTGGGCAGCGATGGCCATGCACCGGTGCTTGCCAAACAAGACGGCATCTCCTGCACATTGCAGTCACTGCCTGGAATGGCTCTGATGGCAGTGAGAGGGGCAGCATTATGGCTGCAGTGCTTACCACGCCGTCACCTGCGGCTATGTTACTGCTCCCATCTTGCTAGGGCTCTGTGGAGGAAACTGCCGCCAAGTAAGCAGAAGGTACAGGAAGAGGTGGATTGTCCTTGCGCGCCAGATTGCCTCATGATTCTTCACCGAGAAACGCACAGAGACATTCGAAAATAAACCCTTAACTTTCCACACTTCCGAGCTGCGCTGAACTTCATGCTGCTTGAGGAAGAGGGACCAAAGCATTCTACTGATTGGCAACCTTCAGTCTTGACAGACTATGGTATAAGCCTACAGCACCTGGTATTCCCAAGCGGTCTCCCATCCAAGTACCAATCAGGCCTGACCCTGCTTAGCTTCCGAGATCAGGCATAGAAAGACTATGGTATAAGCCTACAGCACCCGGTATTCCCAGGCGGTCTCCCATCCAAGTACTAACCAGGCCTGACCCTGCTTAGCTTCCGAGATCAGGCATGGAAAGACTATGGTATAAGCCTACAGCACCCGGTATTCCCAGGCGGTCTCCCATCCAAGTACTAACCAGGCCTGACTCTGCTTAGCTTCTGAGATCATGGTATAAGCCTACAGCACCCGGTATTCCCAGGCGGTCTCCCATCCAAGTACTAACCAGGCCTGACCCTGCTTAGCTTCTGAGATCAGACAAGATCTGATACAGCTACATATAGCCAGCCCAGGCTACTGGAGGGACATAAAAAGTCATTTTTTTTGCGGTTTTAATTTTTTTTGGGGGGTGCTTGATGTACTTTGTGCTTTATTCGGCATCGCTGTTAATTAAGCTCATTAAAGCGGATGACTATGAGATGAATCGGAGGATATAAGAATGTAAATGGAGAACAAGTTGCACACAGGGGGATTATTTCCATTCCAGATTATCAATTTTAAGGTCATTTGAACTTCTATTATTTGGAACAAAGGCGGAATTTGGATTGCAAAGCCTTTTAGGAATGGTTGGCAGGCTGCGATGGGAATATGAGCCCTTTCATAAGAACAGCCCCACTGGATCAGGCCATAGGCCCATCTAGTCCAGCTTCCTGTATCTCACAGTGGCCCACCAAATGCCCCAGGGAGCACACCAGATAACAAGAGACCTGCATCCTGGTGCCCTCCCTTGCATCTGGCCTTCTGACATAGCCCATTTCTAAAATCAGGAGGTTGCACATACGCATCATGGCTTGTAACCCATAATGGATTTTTCCTCCAGAAACTTGTCCAATCCCCTTTTAAAGGCATCCAGGCCAGATGCCATCACCACATCTTGTGGCAAGGAGTTCCACAGACCAACCACATGCTGAGTAAAGAAATATTTTCTTTGTTCTAACTCTCCCAATTTTAGTGGATGCCCCCTGGTTCTGGTTTGAAGTTTCACTGTTAGGGATTCCAGGGCTTGTGTTTTGGGGGCTGGAACCTGTGAGCTACCTGGGATTCTTCAGGTTCATGGAATTCCCTAAGAAGAACACAGGGGTGTGCAACACTGACCTTGATTGATTGACCATGGCAATGGAGCCTCCATACTGACCAAGCTGGTTCTTATTCCTGATATGCTTCATTGCTCCACCATATCATGGGTGATCAAAACTCAAGTCAGAAAGTTATCTTTCCAGCCCAGGATCTTGACAGTGAAAGTTGGGGAGTGGAAGACAGGGAGCCTGGGTCAACACAGCTGTACCATCCCTCTGCTTAATTTCACTGTTCCTACAGCCCAATTCAAACTTTTACTTGTGCCCACACAAGGCCGTTATGCCAGCTCCCAGGAGGGGATGGGATCCGCAGCAGCACATATCATATTCTAACCCCCATGTCAAATCCTGGCAGCTTTACATCGGCTGTTCAGATTTGCACCAGCTAAATAGTTTGCACAGAACCAAGTAGCCCAATAGGGAAGGCGTGGGCTCAACATGGGGTAAGGGGGGATATCCTTATCCCGAGGTGACTCCATCCTGCTTCTTACCTGGATACAGCACAGGCCATGCGACCTGGCTGTACCCCCAGAAGTTAGGATTATACCCCTAGATGCCTGAACCAACATAAGGCTACAATTCCTGCCACTTAGCCTGGCCAGTTTTAAGTTACTAGGACCAATTGCTCCCAATTGGGGCCCTGCAACTAAAGAGTAACCTACTCTAGTCTGATATGCAATTTTATTTTAAAATGCGCGTAGATCCCTTTGGTGTATTGACTCAGATGCACATTTTAAGCTCACATTTTGATTACTTTTCATTCAACCATGAAGTCTATAAGAAATTTTATTGATATCCCTAAGATTCTACAGACCTTGACTGTGAACCTGGGGCCCCACCAAAAAAACGACCCTGGATCTCAGGATCCAGGCGGGCCCTGGATCTAGGGTTGACAATCACACTCTCCCTGCCTTGATTCAGCTACACGCAAGCCTGTAAATAACACCTTCATTTTTCTCATATATTTCATCTTGCAAACGACACATGAAATTAGCCACATTCCCCAGAGATACAGGTGTGACCTGCAAGGCTTCCCGTGTGTCGTATTCACATATAAATCTCAGCGGCAGAGGACACAGCCACAAATCACACAGCAAAACAATTTTGTTCTCTCATTACAAGCAGCGGAAACACTTTTTCTCCCGGACAACTAGGATGTAATTAAAGCCACAAAGAAAAAGTCACCAGCAGCTCTGACACATTTGAGAGGTGTGCGGTTGTTACGAGAGACGGATTTGCCGAGTGTTAAAAGCTGTGAGTGCGACAAAAACCTCCCTTCGCTTGAAAACAAAGCTCTCCATCTCTCTGCATCATGGGGTAAGATGGAAGGTTCTGTTCCATGAAGATTACAGGCATTTTTGTTCTTCTTTTTTTTAAAGGGGGGGGGAGATAATACCCATAATTCATTGTAATCTGACATTTTATCTGAGCCTGAGCCAAAATAGAAAGGCGCTATTTGTACACCGATTCAATTTTAGAATGATAGCAATCCTGGTTTACTTGCCGGGATCTGCCACGCAGCATTACTGCGATGTCAGCCTGTTTGCCACATGATAGCTGACTGGCTAGGATTCACCCGTACTTCCAATCCGGGGAGCCTTGCCATCACTCTGAAATAGCTGTGCTTGCCCTAGTGATGTCAGCATCTAGCCCAGGGGTGTCAAACGTAAGGCCCGGGGGCCAGATGTGGCCCAGAGAAGCTTTTTATCTGGCCCTCAGGCTCTCAGCTGCTGAGCAATGCTGAGGTCTCACTGCTGAAAGGTGGCCTGCATGATAATTGGGCTCCTCATGTCTTAAGAACATAAGAACATAAGGAGAGCCACACTGGATCAGGCCAAAGGCCCATCTAGTTCAGCTTCCTGTATCTCACAGCGGCCCACCAAATGCCCCAGGGAGCACACCAGATAACAAGAGACCTGCAAGGCTTCCTGGGAATTGTAGTTAAGAACATAAGAACAGCCCCACTGGATCAGGCCATAGGCCCATCTAGTCCATCTTCCTGTATCTCACAGTGGCCCACCAAATGCCCCAGGGAACACACAAGACAACAGGCACAACCTGCATCCTGGTGCCCTCCCCTGCATGTGGCAATCAGAGGCAGCTTGCCTCTAAAATCAAGAGCTTGCACGTCTTGAAATACAATCAAGGTTTGCGTATCTTCTCTTCTGTCATTTGCAGCTCATGAGTTCCTACACAAGAACAGAGTGCTGATGTCTGCTTTTGGCCTGTTTAATGACATCACTTCCTGCCAAATGACATCATCACTCCGGCTCTCCGCTGGCATCATGAATGATATTTGGTCGCATCATGAATGATATTTGGTCGGCTATATGAAATGAGTTTGACACCCCTGGTCTAGCCAATGTTTGATTGGTGACATCGTCTTGGGTTGCTAGGCCCTTTCGCTCTGCGCTCTCCAATCAGCTGGGATCACCCACGTAACTAATCAAAGACCAAGTGACAAGAGGAAAGGAAGTAGAAATCAGTGGCGTAGCTAGAGGGGGTGCAAAGCACTAAGTTTTGCAGGGAGCCTCACCGCAGCATGCAAGCAGCCCCTCCCCTTCAGAGCCATTCCAGGCAAGGGGAGCAAAACGGAAGTGTGTACCTAGAATGTCTCCGAAGGATAGGGACCACTTGCATGCTGCAGTAAGGCTCCCTGCAAAACTTAGTGCTTTGCACCCCCTCTCGCTACACCACTGGTAGTAATTCAAAGAAATTAGTGAGACCACAACAGCTGAGATGTGGTGGACAAGATTATTAAATAAAAGACACATTCTCTAAACTAAGGGGTATTTCAGGAATATTTCTGATTACTATTGCTTCCACCAAAAGTACAGCTCTAATAATGGCCAGGTGCTTGCAATTTCCTGGGTAGGAGGCAAAAAAGGAGGTTAATTGAACCCCAGGTGCATTTTTTGGTTTGCCTCCAGTTTGGTGGGTCACACATTGTCCAGGCTGATATCATCTCCTGCCGTTGCTGCCTGGCTAACGTGCCTGGGGAACAGAGAATCAACCATACAGAGAACCAACCATAGGGACGATGTGTGAGATATGGCCTTTGAGGGCAGGTGTAATCTAGTGGCTGGCAATGGGAGCAGTGACCTTTCTGCTTCAAGCCTTACTTCTGTGCGCCAAACTGGCCTTTGACAAACCGACATCCTGAACCTCGGCTCTTCCAGATGTAACCTGGCGAAAATAATAGTGGCCAACCATACCACGTTGTTGGATAAATGGCTGAATGAATGCATGTAAAAGAAATATGAATAAAAGCATACCAGGGGCAGAAGAAAAACAAGCAATCTTGTGTTTTATACAGCTATCCAGTGATGCTGAACGCAGAGGAATTTATTTATGGCCTGCTGCCCCAGGAGGCACCTTGTCCCACATGTCAGCCCTATGATTGGCCCTCTGATAGGTCCATGTGCTCCAACTTCCCAGACAGGTGTGTCTGTTTGTGGCAATGCAAGGTGTTAAATGTCAGGTGAGGTACACGATGCTGGCCTTGGGCTCTGGCTCGGTGGTTAGAGAGTGGTTTTGTGGAGTAGCTGGTGTGAGTCCTAGACCAGGCGACCCTTAGTCCTGCTATGGATGCTTCTGGCCAGTCACACGAAAGGTGGGTGCCTTGATAATTAGGACATGCCTCTCGGTTGGGTTCGAACCCATCTGCCTATCTCCAGGCCTGCATCTTTATGCAGTGAGCTGCCAGGAGCTTGCTTTGCTGGTGAATGCCCCTACAAGGACTCCAACCCTCGCCAAGGAGGTACCTGTGTGTCTGTTGCATGTGGCAGCCCTCTTCCAAAGATCTTTATGCCCTTGCTCTGCCGGGTTCAAAAAGGTATTCCTGGAAGTGTGTGTGTCTGCATGTGAGTGGGATCAGGGAACTGGAACCCTGATTGCCAGGGTTTCTACCAGGTTGTAGCAGTTGCCCCTTCTTTGCTTACACCACTGTAGGTTCTGTATGAGGTCGGTGTGGCATCCTTGTGTCTTGTCATGGTGTCCTTGGGGTCCCTCCTCATGGATAGCAGAGATGCCTGCTGCTTCTCATTCCCAGTGATTGGCAGGGGGCGTCTCCCCCAGCGTTGGCCACTCATTGGTCTTGCCCCTGCCCCACCCCCTGCTCTGTTCATCCTGGCAACGCTTCTCTCGCCACCGGCTTTGGGGCTGGGTGGATGCGTGTTGTGCCACAGCTCTTCCCCACTGGGCCTTGTGCCTGCTTAAGGCTGATTAGTTTCCCTTGCTAAACTCACAAGTGCAGCAAGCAAAAGTCAGAGTCAGGTCCCAGTCCAATAAATGCAGATTGCCAACTCACAGTCCAAAGTCAATATGCCAGGTCACAGTCCAAGGTCAAAGTCCAGGTAAGCCAGGTCAGGTCAGGTCTCCTCTGGGTCAGGGTAGCCTTTGGTCCTTCTGAAGCTACCTTTTATCCTTGGATGTCTCATAATCCAAAATGCAGCTCAGCTGTGAGCTACCTTGTTAAGTCCAAATTAGGCTCAGGTGAGTCATCTCTTCAGTCCATGTCCATTCAAAGTCCCATCAAGGTCAAATGAAGTTCAGGTGTCCATCCACCTGATGATCTTCTGATCTTCCATTACAATGCGGTGATTGACATCACACTGATGCTTTCATCTGTATGAGCTCCATGCGTGCATTTGGAGTCCGTGCAGAGATCTGGATTAAGCTCAGTTCTGCAGATGGTGGATTATTCAACCAGTAACGATGGTTATTTTCCAGTTTTCTTAAATGACAAATGTTACTGCTGTTACTTGCAGGTGCCTTGAAAATAAAACCATATAAAATTAATAACGTGCAATTTGTTCAATAATGGATGAATGAACAAAGTGAGCATAGTGTGCTCCAGAGTACCCATGTTAGATTTCTGTTTTGGAAGCAGGAGGAAAGAATGCGCAGCTCCTTGTCTACTAGCCGTGTCTTCTTTGAACCATCAATTTCTCCCTTTGGGATTCATCAGCTGAACATTTTATAGCTGACCGAAGTCTACATCTTCTTACAAAGTCTTGGCGAACAAAAGTTCTTGACTGGACGTAATTGGAATGTATTTTTTTTTAATGGAAAATAATATTATTACAAAGTCCCGATTTCTCCTAATTGCATTTCAGAGGCATTGCCGTCACCTCCATTTTGTCGAGGAGCAACGTTGGCAAGGTCTTTTTCAATCAGTTCAAGTTGGGAATTGATGTCATGATATCCCAGGTTCATCCATCCATTATTGAGCAAATTGCACAATTATTAATTTTATCTCCAGTTTTTTTTTTCTCTAGGCACCTGAAATTGCAGCAGCAATATTTTTTTTTTTTTAATAAAAGGTCTTTTGAGTATGAAGGAGGAAGCTTCAGATGACATATTATCCTAGCATGTGATCTTTATTCCCTATGACAGCATGACGGGAACATTTCAGTTCTAAAACTGGGTAGGTAGAATGAAGAAAACAAACTAACTGCAGGCAATTGACTAATATTTGGCTAATCCTTGGAAGATTCGAAGAACAAAAAGGTCATCACACCATGGCAAACTCAGAAAGTGCAATACTCGTGTGGGTTGCACATACTGAGAACACAAAAAGGGGAATCAGGGTCACTACCTGTTTAAGAAAACATGACCTGGTTGGTCGGCCTGAACATAAGAACATAAGAAGAGCAGACCAAATGTCCATAGAGTCGGGGATCTTGTTTCCATCACCGGCTAACAAAGTGCTTCCTAGAAGCTGTGAGTAAACTCACAGCCCAATCCTATCCACACTTTCCTGGGAGTAAGCGCAATTGATTCTCATGGGACTTACTTCTGAGTAGACATGCATAGGATTGGGCTGCCAGCATGGCTACAGTAACAACAAACGGTAATGATTCTAATGGTGGTGCTTCCAAACTTCTGCCTCCGTTTGATGTGACGTATAAAAAGCATGACAGATTTGCAAGATCAACTTTGTTTTTCACTAGAACTCCAGGGTCCATGAACCAGCGCCAGGCGGAAATGAGTGGCTGGGGCAGAGCCAGTTTCGCAGGGGGAGGAGTCGATTCTGCACTGCGCCCTTTGAGCTAATGGCATATGCTATACATTCAGGTACAAGTCTGTATCTGAGCTACCACAGATTAGACCACCGGTTCCCAAAGTATGAGCTGTGGTGAAATCATAGGAGTGCCCTGGGAAGTCCCCGATAGATGATGAACATTGTGGTTGGTTGGTTGGTTGGCAACCTTCAGTCTCAAAAGATTATGGTATAAGCCTACAGCACCCGGTGTTCCCAGGCGGTCTCCCATCCAAGTACTAACCAGACCTGACCCTGCTTAGCTTCCGAGATCATGGTATAAGCCTACAGCACCCGGTATTCCCAGGCGGTCCCCCATCCAAGTACTAACCAGGCCTGACCCTGCTTAGCTTCCGAGATCATGGTATAAGCCTACAGCACCTGGTATTCCCAGGCGGTCTCCCATCCAAGTACTGACCAGGCCTGACCCTGCTTAGCTTCCGAGATCATGGTATAAGCCTACAGCACCTGGTATTCCCAGGCGGTCCCCCATCCAAGTACTAACCAGGCCTGACCCTGCTTAGCTTCCGAGATCATGGTATAAGCCTACAGCACCCGGTATTCCCAGGTGGTCCCCCATCCAAGTACTAACCAGGCCTGACCCTGCTTAGCTTCCGAGATCATGGTATAAGCCTACAGCACCCGGTATTCCCAGGCGGTCTCCCATCCAAGTACTAACCAGGCCTGACTCTGCTTAGCTTCCGAGATCAGGCGAGATCGGGCACGTGCAGGGTAACAATCTGAACATTGTGGACATTGTGGTGAACTCACGGGAGTGCCCGCAGAAGATGTCCTCTTCTTTCGGCTCTCCTGGGCGCCATCATCTTTGATGGTGTGAGCTCTCACGCAATTTTCACAAGACGTTGTGAGAGTTACACAAGATGTCACATAATCCAAGATGTCAGTACCCTGGGAGAGCTGGGATTCTTGGCACCACAATCATGGATCATGCAATTCTCTCAATATCTCATGTGATCCAAGATGGCAGCACCCAGGATTGGCAGGAAGAAGAGGCTGGAGCTCTGTAAAGCCCTGGCTGACCTACTGCCAATCCTCTAGTCTCCTTTCTGCACAGCCAAACTTTGTAAGGACCGGCTCCTCCAATTCCCATTATCTGTCTTCATACTCAATTATTCAGAACCTTCTCTGTATACACAAATGCACATTTTTTTTTAAATAACAAGAGCCCTTTCAGTTACACACAGTAAAATTTATGCTGCATTCACTTTTTCACCATTTCCACCAGTGGAGGTTGCAGTGAGAACTGGTCATAACAAGAAGAACCCTGCTGGATCACGTCCAAAGCCCATCTAATCCAGGACAAGAGACCTGCCTCCTGGTGCCCTCATGTCTGTCTGTCCGTCCCCTTAGGTGCCTTTTCTTCTAGACCAGGGGTACCCAAACCCCGGCCCTGGGGCCACTTGCGGCCCTCAATGACTTCCAATGCAGCCCTCAGGGAGCCCCCAGTCTCCAATGAGCCTCTGGCCCTCTGGAGATTTGTTGGAGTCTGCACTGGCCTGATGCAACTGCAATCAGCGTGAAGGCGATCCCTTGCATGAGCTGTGGGAGGAGGGCTCCCTCCACTGCTTGCTGTTTCATGTCTGTGATGCAGCAGTGGCAGCGAAGGAAAGGCCGGCCTTGCTTTGTGCCAGGCCTTTTATAGGCCTTGAGCTATTGCAAGACCTTCATTCATTCATATAAGTTCAACTTTAATATACTGATTTACGTAAACTTATGTAAATTTATTCAAATTTTAAATGTAAATTAATTTGTTTTTTCCCTGGCCCCCAACAGTGTCAGAGAGATGATGTGGCCCTCCTGTCAAAAACTTTGGACACCCCTGGTCTAGACTGAAGAGATGAAGACTCCTAGACTAGTCAGTGACATCTTCACTAAAGTGTGGAAAAGCAAAATTCAGTTCAATTAAAAATAAAATTTAAAAATGTTACTTCCTTTGCCTGCTAACCTCAGAAAAAAGCACCCTCAGAAATGGGTTTAAGTGGATGTGAGCTAAATTGATTAAAAAAAAAAAACTCTCAGCAGAAAAGATTCAGACTCCTTCAGGTCTAAGTTGTGAGCTAAATGGATCATTCTTTTAACGTGCACTTTAGGGAGAATTTGTGAGAGGAATTATTTTCTTAATCTAGAAATAATACCAGGCATAAGAACTCAGAATCAATATGGTGCTTATTAGATTAGTCTTCATTTGTGTTCATTCTGCTTTCTCTAGGATTTTAATCAGGGCTGTACGTACGCTGCTGTTCAGAGATCAGACCAACAGAAGAATGTGCTACAGGCTATGGACTTCAGCATCACAGGACACTTAACAGTACTGGTCAGTGCATGATCACCAATGGGGCACACAATGTGCCAACAGTGGCCATTTTGTGAGTGCCAAGAGGTAGCAGAGCCAAAGCCTTGCCAACAGAGCTTCCTGCCCCTGACAGAGCTGGTAAGCCAACAGTGGGGGCATGGGGTGGGCAGACCAAGATAGGTAGAAGAAGGAATGGGGGAATGTCCCGGAGGGGAGATGGAACAGGGGCTGATATCTACTTACACCCATATCCTCATCCTGTTTTGATGTTCCCTCTCCTTGACTCACTTCATCCCTGCTCTAGCAAAGTAGCTGGTGCAGATCCAAGATAACTCATTAGGCCCATGGAGACTTACTCCTGGGTGATCTCTGTGACTGCACCCCATAGAATGCAGCTTGTGCTCTGGTGGTACACGTGACTTGAGTGGCAAAAATCCACTTTTTCACATCCCAAGTCTCAGACTCAAGTTCCCATGCCTGGGTAGGACTATCCTCTGTCCTCTCTCTCACATTCCCCAGTCCTCAGCTATTGGGAGGGTTTGCTGCTAACTACTTCCTCCTCCTCCTGTCCACCTAAGCCTTCAGCACAAGAGCACGACATCAGACCTGTCAGTATCACCCTTGATCAGATAGAAAATGGCAGCCTGAACAGGCTTAGGACATATTGTCTTGACCCAGACAACAAATCTTAAATCATATGCTACTGGGTGACTAGAAGAGTCCTTGGGAATTTTGGCACAACTCCTCCCAGTTTCTGAAGTTAGCTCTGCTACTTCATCAGAGGTTTCTGGGCCTCTAACCAGGTCAACCACAGTAGCGTCCAGAGAGCAGTGAGAGGAGTGTTGCCCTAGTCTTGTTTTGATGGATCTCAGACCTGGACACCATATCTGATACAGTGTCCAGGAAATCTTGCAGGTAGCCCTGCACACAACCGCCTGTCACCCCTTTATCCTTAAGCCTGCTTCTATCTTCTTGTTATTCTCTATTTGAACCCAAGTGTGCCACTTCCAGCATGGTGCCGGAATCAATGGAGATAGGGATCAATATATATGTTGTAGCTGGCCAGATGAACAGAATTACAGCGGTTTTAATGGCAGCAGATCTGACACGCCGGAAAGGGTTCAAACGACATATTTCTGAACCACAAAAAAGCTACCGAGAAACTACCGACAATTAAGTCTACCCCCAAAACGTTCTAATATGCCAACTCAAGTGTGTAGAGCATTTTGTAACGTTTAAACATCAGAGTAATTAGGTAGATGTGTAAAAGGGGTATTATAACCTCCACGGCTTTAACAGTATAAAGGCTAAAAACGGCAATTCCTCACATGATTAGAGCAGAATGTGTTACCAGTCAGTGACCTATTCAATTAAAAAAAGCAATTTGCTGTTTGTGAAGTGTGTGATCCTTTCGCTTCATATTTATTTAAATACATCATTTCCATTTCTCATCCTGTTTAAGCTGTGCTGCTCACATGTCGGCTTTGAGGGAGTAGATGTCATACACAGAGATGTGCGAACATTTTTTGCACTCGATTGGCAATTCCCCCCCCCTCCCACGTTTTCAAAAAATGGCATTGCAGTTCAGGATATTTATGGCCCAATCTTGTACCGGCTCCATTGCCAGAACTTGCATTCTGGTGATGGAGCACACTTTATGATTTCATAAATACCATGATGGAAACACATATAGTCGTATACTTCTGGCCTGCTGCTGTAGATACCAAGGAGAACCCTGTGTGCAGTAGTGTCCTGGGGAAGCCCACCAGCAAATTGGGGTGTGGGCAGAACTGGGTGGGGGTGGGAGGGTCAGGGCAAATGGGGGGGGGAAGAGGCATGCCAGAGGCAGGAGGGGCAGTGGTGGACCTCCCCAGCGCTGAGCCCCAGGGCAAAGGTCTGCGATGGAGCCCCCTACCCAAGGGCTGTCACTGCCCCCCCAATGTGGAAATCTATCCACTCCCCACTCACCTGCACGACCTAAGCCTGTTTGGGGAAAACTCCCTAAGACTTTCCTGACACTATAAACTGTGCTTAAGGACAGTCCTTCAAGGGAGGGCACCAGGATGAGGTTTCTGGTTATCTGGTGTGCTCCCTGGGGCATTTGGTGGGCCGCTGTGAGATACAGGAAGCTGGACTAGATGGGCCTATGGCCTGGTCCAGTGGGGCTGTTCTTATGTTCTTAACTACAATTCCCAGGAGGCCTTGCAGGTCTCTTGTTATCTGGCGTGCTCCCTGGGGCATTTGGTGGGCCGCTGTGAGATACAGGAAGCTGGACTAGATGGGCCTATGGCCTGGTCCAGTGGGGCTGTTCTTATGTTCTTAACTACAATTCCCAGAATGCCTTGCAGGTCTCTTGTTGTCTGGTGTGCTCCCTGGGGCATTTGGTGGGCCGCTGTGAGATACAGGAAGCTGGACTAGATGGGCCTATGGCCTGGTCCAGTGGGGCTGTTCTTATGTTCTTAACTACAATTCCCAGAATGCCTTGCAGGTCTCTTGTTGTCTGGTGTGCTCCCTGGGGCATTTGGTGGCTGCTGTGAGATACAGGAAGCTGGACTAGATGGGCCTATGGCCTGATCCAGTGGGGCTGTTCTTATGTTCTTATGTGCTTCCGGGAAGTTTAGTTTAGTTTTTTTCTGGACTTAGATTGCAATCCAAGCTAGAGAGGAAGTCATGGTTTGCAATGCACCAGTGACATATTTAGATGGGGTGCAAAGCACTAAGTTTTGCAGGGAGCCTCACCATGGCGTGCAAGTGGCCCCTCCCACACCCCTTCAGAGCCATTCTGGGTGGTGGGAACAAAACAGACGCCTCCATTTTGCTCCCACCTCCAGGAATAGCTCTGAAGGGGAGGGGGAGGGGCCACTTGCACACCACTGTGATGCTCCCTGCAAAACTTAGTGCTTTGCACCCCCACCTAGCTATGCCACTGCAACACACATCTTACATTTTAGGCAAGCATCAAAAGCTCTTTTGACTCCTGCTTCTGAACAGGAAAATAGACGCCTTGACAATCTCTTGACTGAGATCCCTGTGTCTGCCAATCTTGGCCTTGGGAGTGAAGCAGAAAAGTTTGGCTATTCTCTTGGTTTCTGATGCATTTGCACACATTCGGCTCTGCCTAGTGACCTGCTCTGGGCTTTACTCTTTGACTCCAGCCAGGAAACACAGCTTTGCATTTGAAATGTAAAGCTGGCAAATGCAAGGCCCCCATTCAGGAGGATACATCTCCAGAGCTTGACTGTATTAAATCTCATTTTCTCGATCAGATCTCTAACCTGACCCAGCCAAAAGCTCAGCAAAGACATAACCTTCTTTTGCTCTCCCCTCCCCCCCCAATAGTCCAGTAATGATTTCAGATAGTAACTTTTTTAAAAGCCCGGTTATTTGATGATGGTTCCAGTTCAATGCTTTACACTGTGACATTTGATCAATGCTCATTACAGATATTGTTGGGGTTAAACTATACAGAAAGGGAATTTGAGGATAGGAATGAACGGGGTTTATTTTGAATGGACAAAAAATGCATCTCCTCCACTTGAGAGGGGAGTAAGAAAACCATATTGGGATATATTTTGAGTCGATGCGGACAAGACGGATACTTCAGATTGCCAACTGACTGCCCTCCCTTGCAGTAGCAAATAGCAGTGGGAACCATCTCACACGTTGGCCCTCTGAGATTCATTTTTATTATGCATCTGAGCATGCTCAGAAATGGCATTTCTTGCCAGGGTCATTAGAATGGTCATTTTCTGTAACTACAATGCCCATAATCCAGGTAGAAAGCAATTATCGGATTCAGCAGCCAAGCTGGGCAGGACAGAGATCTGCCCGGTATGGATCTCCAACTGCTGCAAATGCCTTTTGCCCTTCGCAAGCAAAGGTAATGAATGTGTGTGTGTGTGTGTGTGTGTGTGTGTATGAGAGAGAGAGAGAGAGAGAGAGAGAGAGAGAGAGAGAGAGAGAGAGAGAGAGAGAGAGTTTTCCCCTTCCAGTTCTGTAGGGAGGTATAAGTATAAGTGGGGGTCATGGCATCACTAGCGGGTTGTGGAGGATATGGGCCGCACCCGGAGATACACATGGGGAGGGGATGATGCCACTACCGGCCAGAATTTTTAAAATCTTGGTATTTTTTTGAATAATACCAACATGTTCTATATCAGTTGTTGGCAACCTTCAGTCTTGAAAGACTCTGGTATCGCGCTCTGAAAGGTGGTTCTGGAACAGCTTCTGGTGTGGCTGAAAAGGCCAATCCGGGAGTGACAATCCCTTCCACACCGGGAGCAAGTGCAGCCTGTCCCTGGTCTGTCTCCCTGGCTACGGGCCTTCCTTCTTTGCCTCTTTGCCTCAGTCTGTTGGCCAAATGTCTCTTCAAACTGGGAAAGGCCATGCTGCACAGCCTGCCTCCAAGCGGGCCACTCAGAGGCCAGGGTTTCCCACTTGTTGAGGTCCATCCCTAAGGCCTTCAGATCCCTCTTGCAGATGTCATTGTATCGCAGCTGTGGTCTACCTGTAGGGCGCTTTCCTTGCACGAGTTCTCCATAGAGGAGATCCTTTGGGATCTGGTCATCATCCATTCTCACTACATGACCGAGCCAACGCAGGCGTCTCTGTTTCAGCAGTGCATACATGCTAGGGATTCCAGCACGTTCCAGGACTGTGTCGTTTGGAACTTTGTCCTGCCAGGTGATGCCGAGGATGCATCAGAGGCAGTGCATGTGAAAAGCGTTCAGTTTCCTCTAAGCGTTCAGTTTCCTATATAATTGATATATAATTGATGTATAATTTCATGCAGAATGCAATGAAACAAACCACATTGAAATATCTCTATTCTATCAAAAGTCGTAGCTAACAAACCAGCAGGGAAGGGGTGCATCACCACGCCCACTCCCTGGGGCATTGCCCCACCCACTGCATGGGAGGAGGTCCATCATAGGGGTGACATGCTGGCCTCCCGCACCAGGTGATACAAACCCTAGTGACTCCACTGAGTCACTTACAACTTACAACTATGACTTACAACTATGCCTTTTTAGCACTCAGAAAAGCACTTGAGGCTTTCTGAACATTCAAAGTGAAAGAGTACCCCAGTCATTTCGAGGTGGACAGTATGTTTGTTAATCACTTTTTTTTTAAATCTGTAACAAACCCCACAGTTAATTTTTTTCTGTGGAACCTGACCTTTCTTCTATTTGTTTGCTTTTAATTTAAAATCTTCTGGAGGTGTGAACCACAGCAAAAGTTAAATTAAAAAAAAACCTCAGCACTGAAATGTTGACATTTTCAATTGTAATATTCGGCATCAACGCAAATATTAGATACTCATTTTCACCATGTTTGGGGTCATTAAGACCCCAATAGATGCCCAGTGCTTTTTTTTTTTTCCCCTGTCCACTTTTTGGAAGGGTTCTAACTTACATTCCCATCTTGCCATTCCTCCAGCTCAGAGCAGTGCACACAGCCTTCCCGCTTGATCCTTGGTTAGGCTGAGTGATACTGACTTGTCCCAGGGTCACCTGGTGAGCGTCATGGCTAAGCAAGGATTCCTTTTCTCCAGTCCTAGTTCGGTGGCACCACAGAGTAGGAATCAACATCCAGTGAATGGAGAGAACCAGGTCTGGAGAACCCCAGCAGATAATTGAAAGCCAGTGGAGCTTGGAGCTTCATTTTAAGCTGTCATAAGAGTTGCACAGTGTTAAGTCAGGTTTTATGTTCCATGTGCTTCAGTCTCCTGGGGCATCATTTTAGACAGTGCGCAGCAGAAAATGTTACAGGAGGAATGCTGGAAGTCAGGCAAGGCAAAAGAAGGCTCGTTCGTCTCCTAATAATGGCTTTTCAGTCTGGACGGCAACAGAACCAACCCTCTCCGGCACACTTGCCCTAAGGATAAGCAATCTTCTCAGCAAAGGTAATTTGAGCCCAGGCAGCTTCCTGTGAATTGAGAGGTCTGTATGGTAACCCTTTCCGAGGTCTTGAGAACTGCATGAGCAGGAGGGAGACTCACTGCTTAGCTTTGTGAATCCCTTGTTCTGGATCAATGGCAAGGACTGATGAGGACTGCCCCTCAGGGGCTCAAAACCGGTGACTGTCAGAAAGCCAAACTGGCGACTGTCAAAGCATGAGGTTGTGGGTGTTGTAAGTAAACCAAGCCAACTTTCTGAGTCTTTTCTCCATTTGCCTGCTTGTGCTTTTAGCTAAGCCTTCCTCCTGCCTCTGTCTTGGGTAGGGTTGGAAGAGGCAATCCTAGTCTTGTAGGAAATGGGGTAGCAAGCCAGGGACAAGGGGCAGTCCACCCTGGGCGCCAGGCCAGGAGAGAGTCCCGCATGAGACCAGACTGGTGGCTCCGCTCTGAAGCAGAGATAAGCACTTTGGGGTGAGTCAGGTGTGCTCCGAAGGTCCAAAGAGGAGCATCTCCCTGAGGGGTGTCAGTCTTGCTCCACCTTGGCCCTCTTTGGCTGCACAGTGCTACTTCCTGTTCTTGCGAAGAAGTGATTTGGTTAAGCTTGGCATGACCACTTCTTTGCTCCACTCCAAACTCTGTAGCAGTCGGTCCACAGCAGCTGTTCCAAACTGTGGCTTGCAAAACCAGGACAAATTATCGGTAATGTGGTGATGTCATCAGATCTCCACCCAATTAGTTTTGATGTGAACACGTCATCATGTCGCTGCCAATTACTTCTGCATTTGTACACTTGGGGGGGATGGGACACTTTATCACTCTGGGCCAACAAAGATGTAAATGCAGTCCCAATGCACACTTGTCTCAGAATGTCAGATGCAAGGGAGGGCACCAGGATGCAGGTTTCTTGTTGTCTTGTGTGCTCCTTGAGGCATCCGGTGGGCCGTTGTGAGATACAGGAAGCTGGACTAGATGGACCCCCTTTGGCTTGATCCAGCAGGGCTCTTCTTATGTACTTGAAAGTAAGTTTCACTGAAATAATGGTGCTTCTTTCTTAAGTAGGTCTATGGTATTCTGCATCAACAGAAACCAATATAAAATCCCATAGTACATTGATCCTGCCAGTTTGTTCACCCATATGCCATTCTACTTTCACTTGAAGTTATGACATCCACCTCTAACAAAATAATGTAAAGTAGACTGAAATGCACAGGAGAGGAAAATATGAAATGGTAGAAAAACAAACTCAAGTCCTTCTCAGTCACAAATGCTGTTTCGGCTCTATCTTCCAAACCAATGCTTTTTGTAAAAATTGCATTACCAAACCCGTTTCAGACACCAGATGACATCACCACAATTCCCAAGAGCAATACTGACAAGGTAGAAAATTGTATCTTAAAAAAACAAAACAAAAAACCTGGCTGAACTTTAGTTGCCAAGTTTTGCTTTTTCCCATGTTTTAAGAAACATAAACATGACTGGCCTCAATTTCTCACAGAGCAAATCAGTCCTGCAAGTAAATAGGTTTGGGAGTTTGCCCCCATAACTTGGAGTGAGACACTTTGATTGGCACCTTTCCTCGGTGACATTTGTTGCAATTGTCAACTAATGGACTCTGGCAGGCTCAGAAAGCTCATGTGCAGAATGTATTGGAGCATTCCCAGATTCTAGACCTGCTATAACATCTCCTCCCAAAATCTGAGTGTAAAGACTGAAGGCTCCTGTTGAATGAAATGGAGAGAGACACAGTTATGTGCTACCAGTACGTGGACAGCACCTAAAACCAGATCTCTGTTCACTCACCCAATTACCTTATACTTATTTGAACAGTCCAATCCC
Source organism: Tiliqua scincoides (assembly GCF_035046505.1). Taxonomy (NCBI): domain Eukaryota; kingdom Metazoa; phylum Chordata; class Lepidosauria; order Squamata; family Scincidae; genus Tiliqua; species Tiliqua scincoides. Next base: position 3,680 of record NW_027101378.1, on the reverse strand, counting down.
CTTTTAAAGACATTTAGGCCAGGTGCCATCACCGCATCCTGTGGCAGGGAGTTCCACAGACTAATTAAAATGCTGTGTAAATAATTATATATCTTTGTCTATTCCGGGTCCCGCACCAGTCAATATAAGGCAACTCAAATGGCGTCCCCAAATGATTTGGGGGAATAAGGGGTGTCCTCATCAAATCGTATAGCTTTAGTACTGCTGGTATAATGACAATACCCAACTCTACTACTCTATTCATAGACTTTCTCCTTCCATCCAGGCCCACATCTTCAGTGGGCTGTTGACAATTCAGCCTCGAGCAGTGGTTCCCAGACTGTGGGTCAGGACACACGAGTGGGTCATGACCCAATTTTTGTTGGGTTGTGAAACTGACAAGCTGATAGCTGACAAGGAAAAGTGTACTGAGTCCTATAGAAACCAAAACAAAGAAGCATGTGCACATTTACTCAAGATTTACACCAGAATAGTCCAGTTCTGATGAACATGGAGTTCAAATATACTCACGGTCACCCCACCCTACAAGAGTAAACAGAATAAGAATAGAGGCATGAGCAGCTGGTAATGAGCGACTTTTTTTTAGTCTTGTAAAACTAGGTGGGTCCAACAGAGCGTTGTTTTTAAAAGTGGGTCCCAGTGCTAAAAAGTTTGGGAACCACTGACCTAGACGTTTTGTCGTTGTTTCATGCTCAGTACCTCCAAGATTGAACTTCTTATCTCACCCCCCCAAGCCTTCCTCACCCTGCTGTATCTCCTTATCCACTGACAGTGTCACTATCCTTCCCAGAGAGTAGACATGAAGTCTTGACTTGATCTTCTGTCTCTTGTTTTCTCTTTACATCCAATCTCTCACCAAGTCATGTCATTTCTCCCTTCACAATGTCTCAAGAATTTGCTCTCCTCACTGCCCTCTCTGCAAAACTCTAGTTCACACCTTGACTGTCTGTCATCTTGACTATGTCCACCTCCTCCTTGCTTGTCTCCCACTGGGTCACCTTAGTCCCCTCAAGCCTGTCCAAGACTGCTGCTGAAGGCATTCATCTTGTTTACTGAACTGTCCACATCACTCCCTTCTTCACATACTTTCAATACCCTTGAATGATGTCTGACCTTAGGTTGGCTCTCCTGGATCACTTCAAGTTCCTTGCTCCAAGAGGATTCTGGGAAAGGACTGTGGCTCAGGGGAATGTACATCCTTTGCATGCAGAAGGACCATAAAAGCATAAGAACCTAAAAGAACCCCACTGGATCAGGCCAAAGGACCATCTAGTCCAACTTCCTGCATCTCACAGTGGCCCACGAAATGCCTCTGGGTGCATGCAAGACAACAAGAGACCTGCTTCCTGGTGCTCTCCCTTGCATCTGGCCTTCTAAAATCAGGAAATTTCCTCCTGAAATTTGTCCAATCCCCATTTAAAGGCATCTAGACCAGATGTCATTACCACATCTTGTGGCAAGGAGTTCCACAGACTAATCACATGCTCCGTGTCAATCACTGGCAGCGTCTTCAGGTAGGTCTGGGAAAGATCCCTCCCTGAAACGCTGGAGATGAGTCCAATTGGTGTAGACAGTGTTGAGCCAGTGGGACCAATGACCGGTCTCAACACTAATTAGGTAGCTTCTAATGGAACCAAGCCCATCAGATTGAGAACTGAGTAGAAGGTTACGCTCCTAACATAAATCTTATCAGACATAATTTCCCTGCAATTACCACCCATCTCTTTTTTTTTTTTTTCAATCTAAGACAAACTGTGATTATTCTTGACACTTGACTAATACCTGGATGTGGAAAGTGAAGTTAATTGAATCTTTTGCTCAATGTACACTTTTTCTTTCTTGAACATGGCCCTCGCAGAAATGAGTACTTCATTTCTTATGGCTCGTTCTTTTTGTCCTCAGATCAACTCAGTCACCTTTTCTCACACATTTTCAAGTGCCACCTTAATAAAAAAAAATTAACAAGGACACTATAATATCACCATGAGCAGCAATTGAAGCTTAATGGCTGCACACTTATTATTTCCACCAAATCATATGATCCCCTTTTGCAGAGGGGATCAAAGTTTGCTCCTCTGCTGACAAGCTTTGAAAAAGGTTCCTGATTTCTGGAAGATGTTTAGACTCTAAACATCTGCTCTCAGTAGCATAGCTAGAGGGGGTGTAAAGCACTAAGTTTGCAGGGAGCCTCACTGTATCATGTAACCAGCCCCTCCCCCTCCCTTCAGAGCCATTCTGGGCCTTTAGAGCAAAACAGAGGTGTACCAGAATGGCTCTAAAGGGCAGGCTTACACAGCGCGGTGAGGTTCCCTGCAAAACTTAGTGCTTTGAACCCCCTCTAGAAACACCACTGTGTTTTCTAGATCCCTTCCCACGTTCCAGCTTAAATCCTTCCTCATATTTTGACACACTGTAACCTGATATGCCTAAATATTGATCATTTGATGCTGCCTGTACAACAATCTGTTTGAAAATGTATTGGTTGGCATTAATTTCTGGCACACACTTTGGGGGCACAGACGCATTTATTGGTTTTATTTAAAAAGTTAATACCATGAATTTCCATCCCCAGGCAGGAGCTATAACTCAGATACAGGGTTTTTCGCACCCTGGCCTCTGCACATCACAAAAGCACCATAAAGCATTTTGCAATGGCACAGAAGCTGGGTGTGTTAGTGTAAAGGCTGAGACCTTTGCGCTAGTGCTGGCACAGCAAAGTATGCCTGCTGGAACCAGTGAGTCCCTCGCCAGGCCACGCAGGGGAGGACCTTGCTGGTATTTTTTAAAGGCAACTAGGCTAGGTACCATCACTACATCCTGTGGCAAGGAGTTCCACATATTAATTACATGCATATTATTTTTTTTACATGGGTACACCGGAACCAGGAGACATCCACTAACATCCTTTCTTTTGTCTGTTCTAACTCTCCCGGCACACAATTGAGGCACTGAGGAGCATGGAGCACCAAAGGAAACAGTCATCTCTGATCTCGGAAGCTAAGCAGGGTCAGGCCTGGTTAGTACTTGGTTGGGAGACCGCCTGGGAATACCAGGTGCTGTAGGCTTATACCAGAGTCTTTCGAGACTGAGGGTTGCCAACCAACCAACCCTGAAAGATCAGAGATGCAGCTGCCGCAAGCCAATTCCCCCAGGTCTCTGCCCACCATTGGCTCCCCTGCATGCATGCAATTAAGCGTGTTCCTAAATATGTCTGGTAAAGCATGTCTCCGCCTGGGGATGTCAGGGGTTCTCAGGTTCTCATGCCAAGTTGATCTGTGTATCTGCTTATGTTGAATCTTATCTCATCTTGATTTTTTTAAAGTGATGCTCTGGGGGAAAATTTAGCTCTGAGTATATATAAGAACAAATTCTTAAATCTTGCTGCAATTCCCCCCCCCCTCACACACACACACACAGAGGGAGGGAGGGAGAGGGAGAGGGGGGGAAGGAGAGAGAAATTCCCTTGACGCAGTCTCCTGAAATGATGCGCCTGATTTTTGAATTTGAAAAGGTGTTCCCTAGGTTTGCAGAGGTGGCCTGTCTTATATCTATTCTGTCAATGAGACAGGAAGAGGCAGCCAGCCCAGCTCAGCCCCCCTCCTCTCTTCCTTCTCCCAGCAAAAAGACATCAAATCCAGCATGCTGCAGGGTCATTTTCCGAGGCTGAATTGCTTCTCCCA